>NW_026880292.1:0-31020 GCF_032173495.1 Musca vetustissima
TTCACCACACTGTAGTACAGGGTACTATGTCTTTGTGCATATGTTTATAACAGGTAAAAATAATCGAGATAGACACGTGGTTCCTTTTGAGAATATGCATAGAATCACTTTCTGAGTCGATTTATGCATGTCCGTCTGTCCGTCCGTCTGCCCATGTTAAATTGTAAACAAAGTACAGGTCGCATTTATGATCCGAATTGGATGAAATTTGACACAGCTCATTTGTTTGGCCCAGGGACAAACTCTATGGAAATTGGGAAAAATCGGTTCAGATTTAGATATAGCTCCTATATATATTTGCGTCCGATTTTAGGTAAATAGTGCACCAAAGTCCCTATATATCCTTCGATTTGCACGAAATTTGGCATAGCGTACTAATTTAGTTCTGGAAAGATGTGTGCTAAATTTCGTGAAAATCGGTTCAGATTTAGATATAGGTCCCATCAATATTTTCGTCCGATTTTATGTAAATGGTGCACCAAAGTATCCTTCCATTTGCACGAAATTTGGATTTATAAGTAAATGAAGAACTCAAAATGTGGCCGAACATGTGTCAAGTTTCGATGAAATCGGTTTAGATTTCGATATTTTGCATTAAATTTATTTACATAATTTTGTCCCATTGTAAGAAGCAACTCTATATCTGACCAAAATTTAGTATAGGTTGCAGATAACATATTTAATTTCATGTTAATGGACCTTCAAAAATGCGACGTCTGTTAGGATCCCATCTGTTGAATATACCCAATGTGGTGAAGGGTATCATATAGTCGGCCCCTCCAACTTTACTTCTTTCCTTACTGGTTTAATTTATTTTTTCAGGTATTTAATTTAGAGAGGGACATTAGGCAGGTCTACATGACTGAGGTATTTTTCCCTTACTTCCATTTCCCCGTTCCTCAAATTTTCAACAAATAATTACAATTATATAAATTTAAATATGCAGATTTCTGGGCGTGAAAAGGCAGCCATGCAGCCTGTCAATAATTTTTCGTAACATGATTCCCAAGCAGTAAGGCAAATAAAGACAAGTAATATCCTTGCCCATAAATTCGCTTTATTTGTTGGCAGCAAAAACAAGGGTTGTAGTTGATTGTGTGTGTTATAAATAAAGATGCTGGTTTAAGTCCACGGTAATGAGGTGTACGACATATGACAGGTCATTTAAAAAATTGGTATCAAAATTCATGGACATGCCCTGTTAACCCTTTAGCATATCGTGATGGCAGGCAGATTTCTATAACATGGAGATAGTGTGGCGGCACAGGATTGTTATGAATACGTTAAACAAATGTGTGGATTTTTAAAGAATATTTTTTCCAATGATCAACAAGGCTGGATGTTTGAAAGAATAATTTTTCCAAGGACCACCAAGGCGTGGATTTTTAAAGTAGATTTTTTCCAATGATCATCAAGGCTGGAAGTTTAAAAGAATAATTTTTCCAAGGACCAACAAGGCGTGGATTTTTAAAGAATATTTTTTGCAAGGACCAACAAGGCGTGGATTTTTAAGGTAGAATTTTTTCCAAGGACCACCAAGGCGTGGATTTTTAAAGAATATTTTTTGCAAGGACCAACAAGGCGTGGATTTTTAAAGTAGAAATTTTTCCAAGGACCAACAAGGCGTTGATTTTAAAAGTAGAATTTTTTCCAAGGTCCAACAAGGCGTGGATTTTAAAAGTAGAATTTTTTCCAAGGACCAACAAGGCGTGGATTTTAAAAGTAGAATTTTTTTCCAAGGACCTGTTGGTCTTGGATTTTAAAAGTAGAATTTTTTTCCAAGGACCTGTTGGTCTTGGATTTTTAAAGTAGAATTTTTTCCAAGGACCAACAAGACGAGGATTTTTAAAGTAGAATTTTTTCCAAGGATTAACAATGCGTGGATTTATAAAGAATATTTTTTCCAAGCACCATCAATGCGTGGATTTATAAAGAATATTTTTTTCAAGGACCATCAAGCCATATATTTTTCAAGGATTTAAAAATAATATTTTTTCCAAGGACCATCAAGGCATATATTTTTCAAGGATTTAAAAATAATAATTTTTCGAGGACCTATAGCTATATGAACCATATGTTGCCCTACAATATCCAGTTAGTATGTCATGAGAATGTATGGCAATTTAACAGAGTACATTTTATATATCTACAACACCAACAATTTTATGGATAACAACCACGTTTCTATCATAAGAAGAAAACACAAACGGAATTTATCGCAACATGACCAGCTAGAAGGACTATAAAATAGAATATTCCCTACATAAATATATCAAAGTAGAAGAGACCAGAAAAAATCACATGAACTTCTCTGTACAATTTCCAAAGATACGGCGGGAATAAATATTCTCAATTCCTTTTTAAAGTATGTTTTCCAGGCATAACGTTGGCATACCACACATATCATCGTTATCAACATGAAAATTTGATGGTAGTCAGGCCAGCACCGAAGGTTTCAGGCAAAAATATAACCGCCAAAAAAATTCGTTGCACTTTTTCACTTTTACATTCCAACAGTCAGACATGCTGAACAGAAACAGACCAGGAACCACTCCGTGTAATGGGGTAAAGGGTAATGCAGGAAATATGACCAAGCATAACCATTTCCGATTTCTGCAACAAATGCTGACCACACATCCGCCATACACTGGCTGAGGGGTGTTCGAGTGTATATGTGTGTGTCAGGTCTCGATAAACTAATAAAAACGGAAAGCGAAAATTCAATATAAGAGCAATATTTTTCTATTGAGATTTGAAATGTACCGCGGTGCCATTCATATATCAATAAAATCTGATATTAAATTAAAAGAAAATATTTTAAGTATTTTTTTCGTTTTTTTTTCATACAAAAAAATAAGGAAATAAATGAAAAGAAATAAGGAAACTTCAAACACAATCATTATTAAGAAAATTAGAAAAAATATTTGCCTGGATATCCTCACAAACTCATAATAAAAAATTCATAAGCTATATTTATTTCAAAATCCACGCCTTGTTCGTCCTTGGAAAAAAATATTCTTTAAAAACCCACGCCTGTGTATCCTTAGAAAAATTATTCATTGAAAAATCTACGCCTAAGTTGAGCCTTGAAAAATTATTCATTGAAAAATCTACGCCTAATAGATCCTTAGAAAAATTATTCTTTAAAAAAATCCACGCCTTTTGGAGGCTCTTTAAAAAATCCTTAGAAAAATTATTCTTTAAAAATCTACGCCTGCATATCCTTAAAAAATTATTCTTTAAAAACCCACGCCTGCATATCCTTAGAAAAATTATTCTTTAAAAACCCACGACTGTAGGTCCTTAGAAAACTTATTCTTTAAAATTTTCACGCCTTATTGGTCCTTGGAAAAAATATTCTTTAAAAATCCACGTGTTATTGGTCCTTGGAAAAAATATTCTTACGTCTTAATGATCTTTGGTAAATTTTTCTTTAGAAATCCATTACTTGTTGGTCCTACGCAAAAGTAATCTTTCAAAATCCACGCCTTGTTAGCCCTCGGAAAAAATATTGTGTATAAATCCACTCCTTGTTGGTGATCGGAAGAAATATTGTGTATAAATCCACGCCTTGTTGGTGCTCGGAAAAAATATTGTGTATAAATCTATGCCTTGTTGAACCTTTGAAAAATTATTCTTTAAAAATCCACGCCTTTTTGGACCTTGGAAAAATTATTCTTTATAAATCCACACCTTGTTTGTCCTTGGAAAAAATTCTACTTTAAAACTCCACGCCTTGTTGATCCTTGGAAAAATGTATCCTTATAAATCCTCACCTTGTTGGTCCATACAAAAATTATTCTTTAAAAGTCCACGCCTTGGAAAAATTGTTCGTTATAAATCCACGCCTTATTGGTCCTTGGAAAAATGATTCTTTATAAATACACGCCTTGCTGGTCCTTGAAAAAATTCTTTAAAAATCCACGCCTTGTTGGTTCTTTAAAAAAATGTTCCATTCAACCTCTGATGGACGTTAAGAAAAGCTCATTAGAAATCCATTTATCACAAATCCTTTCAATTATGCCACATTGACATATTTCTCATTAAGGCATTTTACCTCTACTGAACGAGATTCCCAATTAATGGCATACTTTAAGGGTGTTTGATAAATGCCAAATGGTATGCAAATCGAGATTCTCACTTACACTCATTCCTCTGTCATATCCAAAGCTCAAATTGTTGCAAAATCACGTTTTGTTTCCAAAAATAAAAACTTTTTAAATCATCCAACAAATATCACTTTGGAACATCGCAGGACGATAACAATATCATTTGCAGAATCATACCCTAGGGCGTACGTGAATGCTGTAAGTCATAAACATATCTATTGCATACTTGTGTGTTTTATTGCTTCGTGAATAGAAATAATGACCCAAAATGTCGTCTGCTTCTCTAAATCTATGTACAAGTTGTGGGGGTTTTTTGGAGTGGGGGCATGGCAAGGTTGACAATAAGTTTAACCTTTTGTTTTATGCAAAATATGTTCAGAACACTCATAACGGCCTCATTGTTTTGTTATGGCTGGACATTAATTAAAACTTAACAAAACGTGACCTAACTTTGAAACACGAACAAGAGGGGGCGGCGGTCAAGACTGAATGGGGAAAGTCAACTGCAGACTGACTGATTTTTACACAGTTGATATTATTTAAAAACAATATATTTTTAATTTAAAAAAAATTCCACTGTCCAGCAATACAAGACGATTTTAATTTTTTTTTAAAGATCGGAACAATAGGTTGGAATTTTTTTAAAGGATTTTTTCATGGGTCACCAACTATGAGTGTCTAATTTTTAAACATAGTTTTTCTAGGACCAATAATAGACATGGGTGGGATTTAAAAAAATATTTTTTTATGGTCCAGCATTAGGGGTGGATGATTGAAAATATTATGTTAGGTTAAAATACCGGCGTGGATTCTAAAAAAAAAAAAATATTTTTCCCAATAGGTACAATGGACTGGGATTAAAAAAAATATTTTTTATAGTCCAATAATGAAAAATATTTTTTCTAACATTAAAAATTCGTATATTTTTGTGCCAGGATATCATGACAGGACAACCTGCATTGTAACACATACACCTAACTGCATTGTAACACATACACCTAACTATTTTTTCATGACAGGACAACCTGCATTGTAACACATACACTTAATTTTTTTTATAAGCTAACAACGTTATTTTCTGCACAACACATAGACAATATGCCTTTGTAATATATCTGCAGTAGGATTCGTTGTTGACACAGTCCTTTGTCTCATTGTCTATTTGGCATTGCATTGTCTCGTTGTAACACTGATTCTCGTGAATATCCTTTCACTCGACAAGTCAAACCGCATTTTCATAAACAAATGAATGTCGTCGGAATTTGCATAGCATCATCTGTAACATTACTAACCTGAAGGTTTGTTTTGAATTTTATTGTTTTTCGTTGAACATTGTTTCAAACTGGTATTTGTCAGCATATGTTAAAAAGCCTTTGACTATGAGAGTGTTAGAAACGGCATACAAATTCACTGCAAACAGAAAAAACGAAGAAATGGAATTTTTGACTGAGGGTATATTTCAAATAGAGCCTTAGTTCCGAAATAATGAATGAATTTATAGAATACAGGACCAAAAACAGGACTTGATTTTTAACGAATATTTTTCAAAGACCAACAAGGTGTGGATTTGTAACGAATATTTTTCCAAGGACCAAAAAAGGGTGCCAATAATTTTTCCAAGGACCAATAAGGAGTGCATTTTTAAAGAATAACTTTTTCGTAGGACCAAAAGGCGTGAATTTTAAAGAAACTTTTTCCCAAGGACCAAAAAATGGTGCCGATAATTTTTCCAAGGACCAATAAGGCGTGAATTTTTAAAGAATATTTTTCTAAAGATTATTTTTCTTAAAGGCCTCCTCTTTTTATACCCTTCACCACACTGTGGTTTATGTCTTTGTGCATATGTTTGTAACAGGCAAAAATAATCAAGATAGACCCATGTTTCCTTTTGAAAATATGCAAAGAATCACTTTCTAAGTCGATTTATGCATGTCCGTCGATTCGCCCGATTTTAGGTAAATAGTCCACTAAAGTCCCTGGAAATATTTTTATTTGCACGAAATTTGGCATAGCGTACTGAATCATAAATAGTTGTTTTTTTTATAAAAACAACAAACCAACAAGCCTGACAATTTTGCAAAAACAAAATACAAATGGTATTTGGGATACCATTTGGGAAACCGCCAACAATATTGTACTGAATTGTATCTAGAACGATGTGTGCAGAGTTTCGTGAAAATTGGTTCAGATTTAGATATAGCTCCCATATATATTTTCATCCGATTTGAGGTAATTGGTGCACCAAAGACCCTATATATCTTTCGATTTGGACGAAATTTGGCATAGCGTACTGAATTGCGTCTATAATAATGTGCGCTAAGTTTTATGAAAATCGGTTCAGATTTAGATATAGCTCCCACATATAGTTTCGCCCGATTTTAGGTAATTGGTGCACCAAAGTCCCCGGAAATCTTTTCATTTGCACGAATTTTGGCATAGCGTACTGAATTAAGTCTATAATAATGTTGCTAATCTTCGTGAAAAGATTCATAGCTAGTCCGATTAACACACCGTACTGATGTAGTATGAATTAGTCTCTGGCATGTTTCCCTGAAATTGGTTCAGATATAGATATATAACAAAAACGCGTCGTCTGTTAGGATATATATGTATAATATACCCAAAGTGGTAAAGGGTATCATATAGTCGGCCCAGTCCGACTTTACTACTTTCCTTACTGTTTTTTATTTTACAAATCAAAATTGTAATTTTTTCTTATTAATAAAATGCCACAACTTGTTTTCTATTTCTAAACCCACCTAGTTTATGCAACAATTATTTATTTACCTTTGAATCCTAATGGTATGCTAGTCAGGAGTTATGTATTTTCAATGCATTTGTAGAGAGCTCTTATGGAAAATATTGCATAGATAAAAATCATTAAAAATGTATTAGGGCAAATGGATATTTTCTTTCAATTTCTCCATAAAGTTGTATGTTTGTTTTATGCCTAATTGTATACTTTGAAAAAGTTTGCACTTTTGATTTTTAGTGAAATGGTAATTTATATAGATGTATTACGTTCCGATATTTATTGAAAATTAAATCCGGATTTATTTTTTATTAAGAAAAAAGTCATTGTTTCTCTAAAAATAATTATTTAGCCTGAATATGTTCATTATCTGCCAATTATTTATAAATTATAGAAAATATCCTTGCTTGTCATTTAATAGCCATTATAAAAATAATCCCATAATGGCATCAAGAAGAAAAAAACAAAACTCAGGAGCTCACATTAAAAATTTGAATGCTCATTATGGATACATTTTTTTGCAAATAAATGCAATTTTTTCCTCGAAATGTATCCATTCAGCAGCAGTCCTCACACACTCTTCGTTGCATTACCGATACTGATTCTCAGTTTTATTTCGTATCCTGTCTAACATTTAAATTGCATTGTCACGTTACCTATAATTCAATTTCTTCTTTTGCCAGTCACTTTATTTTCCGGTAGCAGTTTATTTTTATTTTCAAATTTTTTTGGCAACTGCCAAAACCTGAAATAGAAGGATGATATGGGAGGAGTAAGATACAAAGATGAAAAATATATTGAGTTTAAAAAAAAAGAAATGTGAAAGGAGAAAAGGAAGATAATGTTGAAACTATAATATGGTTATGGTGCTGATATGCTCTTCAATGCCAGTTAACATTTTTGTTGCATTTGTTGCTGTTTTTGACTTCGTAGTAAATATGATTTTGACATTGTCCATTGGCTGTCGAATTATGGTGGGATTTTTTTGGGCCATAAAAATGTGACAACACATGTGAAAGTGGGATGAGAGAATATAATATGGTAGTTAGTTGGAAAATTAAGTAAAAAGTAAATGAAAATAATTAAGAGCTACTTGGAAAAATATAACTTCTAAATTTAAGAAAAAACAGTATCGAAAGTAGTAAAGTCGCACTGGGCCCTTCATCACTTTGAGTTTATTCTACATATGTATCCTAACAGACGTCGCCTTTTCAAAGGAACATTGACATTAAATTGAACGATATATTTATGCTGATATCTTAATCTATAAGTAAACCGACTAACATCAATTCCAACACATGCCATTTTGCAACTTATTCCATACTTTGTAAATAGACTTAAAGCTAACTTTAACCAAGCTATTTGGTATTCTTCGGCCTAGGTATGGGTCTTTAGTGCCCCATTTACTTGAATTCGGGCGTAATTATATATAGAAGCTATATGTAAATCTGAACCAATTTCAAGAAAACTTGACACACGAAAGGTTATAGTTACTTCAGTACATGGTACAAAATTATGTGCCGGTCGGCCAATCTGTGGGTCTTTTGTGTACAATTTAAATTAAATCGAAAGAAACTATATATAGGAGCTATACCTAAATCTGACCCGATTTTCTTGAAACTTGGCACACGTCAGTCTGAACCTAATCCAATAATCTTTACCAAATTTCGTGCAAATATATATATGTAGGGGCTTTGGTAAACCATTTACCTTTAATCTGACCAAGATATATATGGGAGCTAAATCTGAACCAATTTTCATCATTCTAGCCCATATTCATTAAGCTGTGCCAAATTTCGTACAAATCGAGTCGTATATAGGGACTTTGGTACACCATTTACATAAAATCGGAGAAAACTATATATGGGAGCTATATCTAAATCTGAACCGATTTTCTTGAATTTCAATAGTGTCCGTCCTTGGGCCAAGTAAGTGACTTGTGCCAAATTTCATCCAAATCGGATCCTAAATGCGACCTGTACGTTGTTTACAATTTAACATCTACAGACGAACGGACTGACGGAAATGCATAAATTGACCCAGAAAGTGATTCTATGCATATTCTCAAATGTAACCATGTGTCTATCTCCTTTCCTTGTGCCTGTTACAAATATAAGCACAAAGACATAATACCCTGTACCGCAGTGTGGTGAAGGGTTTAAATATTCTTTAAAAATCCATGCCTTGTTGGTCCTTGGACAAATATTCTTTAAAAATCCCCCCTTGGTGGACCATGGAAAATATTCTTAAAAAAATATTCTGGAAAAAATGTTCTTTAAAAATTCTCGCCTTATTGGTCATTAGAAAAAATATTCTTTAAAAATTCTCGCCTTGTTGGACCTTAGAAAAACTATTCTTTAAAAATGCACGCCTTGTTGGTCACTGAAAAAAATATTTTTTAAAAATCCACGCGTTGCATCCACGACTTGTTGGTGCTGGGAAAAAATATTCCTTAAAAACCCACGCCTTGTTGGACCTTGGAAAAAATATTCTTTATTCGCCTGTCGTCATTCCCAAAATATTGCTAAAATGTATTTGTCTCTATTTAAATTTTCCTTGCTCGACTCGAACTAAATTTACTTCTTTTGTGGAAAATTCTTAGCACGCACACATTTTTCGAAAAGCAACAGTGTGTAATTTTGTTTTTAGCTTCGAACAGGGACGTAGTTTAAATTCCCTTTAGGTGGTTAGACCTTCACTACTTCCAAGAATTTAAGTTTTGTTAAGAGAGACTCTTCTTAAAGCTATCTACGCCCATGTTTTTTTTTTCTTCATCCAACATATGTTGGAAATTTATTTCCTTTCTTCCAGTTGCTGCCACATATAGAGCTGTCTCCCAGCAATTTGTTATCGATGCCAAAGAAATTGGCATAACAACTTTGCAAAGTGTTGCACGTCCCCACATTACATTTTCTTTGGCTAACACAATAAAATCTCTTCATAGATATCATTGGCTTTCAAGCAAGACGTGTTGCATATTTTTTCCGGCTGGCAAATAAAAATAATGACCAAATTCCGAACATCGCAGTGGAATATTAATCAAGAAGAATCGAAGGATTTGTAGGAAGGTAAAAGTTTCAAATTAAAAGGATTATTGTAAAAGGTATGGGATTCCACAGGTGGACAGTTCCTTGGGAGTGAGGGGGAATGGAATTTTTAAAATAATAATTCTAGAGATTAGAGTAAATCCTTTGGGGGAATTAGTAAAAATAATTATGTGTCATTTTGAAACTGATGTTTACCATTTCTCTTCCTCTGTCATAAAGTTATCCACAAAGTGTCTTTCAATTCCTGACGACTCATTATGGATATAAGTCCCGCATATCCCACATATTACGAGTATTATTTCGTCCTAATCACGACGATAAAAAATGTTTTCGTCATCATTCTTCTCTTCATGATGAGAGCTAAGCCTTATGTTAGGCATGTGCCGGACAAGTAAACATTTCACTTTGCCCCCAAAAAATTTTGACGTATTTCTGAAACAAAAAATCTCATTATCCACATAACAGCACAAGCCACGAGCAACAGACTTCAGTGCATAATCATATGATATATGTCATCAACAGCAACAACAGCATATCTTCCCCCCAAACACATGTACTCACTCACACACACTGACAAACATCACATAAGCAACAATGTCGAATATAAAATCCTTTTACCCGTTCATTGTTATCGGTGCTTCATCAATGGTCCAGTTTATGACCCGTCCGCCATAAGCCATTGTTTCAACATATGAAAAAACCTCATGTTTTTCCAACACCAACCACCACTCTTTCATGACACTGCCAAATATCCAGAACTCCACGGCCATCATATGAGTGTGTGAACTTTCATGTTGGGGTATTTAGGCCACACTTTAGAATGCAAATTGTGACTTGGAATAGGGAAATGGAAATGGACAGCCAGCCTGTCAGTGTGAGAGCACTTAGAAACAGGCTTCCAAGGGAAAGGTCTAAAGGATTTTAAGGAAAATTATGGAAGTCAACAATTTTAGGTATACCCTTCGTAAGTCTCCATTCCGTGTAGAACACATCGGAATGACAAATGAAATTATATGTCCATTTAGTTAAGTCTATCTGTTGAAATCACGAAAAAGTTGCGTTTCGATGACAGAGGGGTCTACGATCCGAAACGAGTCTTACTCGGTCAACGCCTGTCTCTTCAACCCATTATGTAAAGTTGTAGTTACAACAACAATAACAGCAATAAAGGTCGCAGTAATTAAGATAGAACATAGTAATTTTGGAATATTTATTGCTATTCTGTGTTCTTAGGATGTTTGCAAGTTTTGGTACAGTCTCACATCTAGAGGACCGCATTTTCGGTACTTTTAAGATTTTGGACTAATTTGTTTCTTGGAACGTGAGAAACGCATGGCCAGCAAATGTTTCATATAGGTCCATGTTATGAGATCATTCGAAGGTCCATCGAAGTATTTTTAATTTTCCATTCCGGTTTCTTCGAGGGAGAGAAACGTCGTTGCAGAAAATTGTGGTATAGGTCCATGATAGTCGGACGGGGCCGACCATACGATACCTTACGAAACTACCACCGAACTTTAACTTTCTGCGGATGTTTTTTTTTCGAGCACCCTCTTGACCGAGATCAACAGCTACTCTTCCTTACACAGATATATTTTTCGAATAGTACTAATATTCAGTACAGTCCTTCTAATTACTTGTCCAGATTCCCTTCACCGTGGGATGTGTTGTGATTTTCGTCTTTCAATTGTGGCCTATAGATCGACTCGAAAAAACGCAAATAATTAAGTTTTCGGTCCACTTCATCTCAAAATTATTATCTGATCATCACCGACTGAATTATTTCTGAATAGGAAAAATATGGCCACCTTTATTTCTGAGTTTATCATAAAAAACATAAATCCAAACATATGACTAAATTATTTCTGAAAATGAAAAATATCGGCAACTTTATTGATATAAAAATTGGCACTGCATTTCCTTCCTGTGTATTCTATAAAGCCACAAATCCAAATTAATGAACCACAAAGAGATATTGTGGTCAATATTTATGATATTTCATTAATTAGTCAAGATAAGCCACATTTCAGCATCTGTAAAAACATATAAATTTGAAATGTACTGATGCTTACAATTGCTAAACTAAAAATTAAATATTTACAATTGAATGCAAGGATACTTTTGATTGACTTCTAGGATGATACTGGCCATCAATGCCTTGTAAAAATATTATTTGAAATGCGTTTCGAATCTTAATTGACAATTATTGTCAAGCAATCCATTCATACGTCTAGATGGACATTTTGCTCTGTGGATATTTATTTACGTATGATATCGTATTTGTTTTCAATAATTCAAAAGGTAGCATGAAATGCAAAACGGTGTAACTCACATTTGGTGAACTGTGAAAATAAGGATATGCGAAACAAGTTCACCCTTTATGACAGCATCTCCACTTCAGAAAGCATTTTTAAATGAAAGAGATCGCACAAAAGTATCATCAATCACAAAATGTTTGCCATCGATTTTTGTCGAAATATTAGTTATAGTGTTTGTCCTGAAGCCGACAACATATTACTTAGAATGCAATAAATATTTATAAAATATGAAAATAAATGTCCTTCCATGGAAAGCACAATATCATCATCAAGCTCAACATATGAATAAGTAAACCCAACCTCGTCCAACTCTTTCCACCCCCTTCTTACTTACTTCGAACCACTTATGCAAATAAGTTTTGTAGAATTTATAAAATTCTATGCACATTCTGTCCGAGTTGTACCAACAACACTATCCTTAAGTGTTCAGAGCTTAGGGCATAATACCTGAGTGCCTGTGTGTGGGTGCACTTCAAATTGCCCATTAACTTTTAAGAGTTTATAACATAGAGCCACGAGATCAACAATACATATTTCAAAACATATTTTTCACACACACACATCGAGACACACATACACTCACATATTTAGAATACAAGTTACACGGATTTGAAATATTAGTATTGTAATCATACAAATGCAGAATTCAATAACATTTAAAGATAGAGGGATTGCACGCATACAAATATTTAAAGGACATTAGGGAAGTCCGGAAGGTTGAAGTACATTTTTAAATCGAGTATTTATATACTACACAACTATGTTGTTAGGGTATTATAGGTGTGTGCTGTCCCAAATGTTTGTAACGCCGCGAAATAGTGATCCTGCACCCACCTTTAAGTATACCGATCGTCATATCTCGACTAGCTGAGTCGATTTAGACATGTGTGTCCGTCCGTCTGTACATTATAATTTCTAAACACAATGCAGGCTGCAGTTATGAGCTAATCTTCATGAAATTTTGCATGTAGGATGGGTTCTGGGCAATGAAGACCCCTATTGTTTTTGGTAAAGATCGATTACTATTTAGGCGATGAAATGAATCAAATACTTATTTTTTGTCGGATTTTCTGGTCGCTAAATAGGCCGAAATTACGGTCCAAACACCGCGATTTTTACACGGAGAAGGGGGTCGGGCCAAAGAATAACCATGCCTGTTTTGATAAAGATCGGTCAATATTTAGCGCATCAAATGGACCCTGATTTTTGCGTGAAAAAATACAAAATTGGTTTTCTATTGCGTATATATTTACCCCTGAAGGATATATACACGAGAAGTTGATAATATAGCCAAGAGGAGTGGTTGGTCTTTATATTGATACCAATTATATTGTCGTATGTACTCGGATGTGGGAGTTACACTAAAATATTTACAGGTGCTTACGCATTCATATATAGAAATATATTTTTAATGAGGTTCCAGTTATGGGCAACGCCTGTAATTTTCGGTGATGATCAGATAAAAATTTTGGGATGAAGTGGACCGTAAACTTAATTTTTTGTGTGTTTTTTTTTCGAGTCGATCTATAGGCCACAATTATAAGCCGAACATCACAACACAACACACTGTGAAGGAAATTTGGACAAGTAATTAGAAGGACTATACTGAATATTAGTAATATTCGGAAAATATGTCAGTGTAAGGAAGAGGTGCTGTTGAGCTCTAATCGGGCAATCGTATTCGACTATCACGAAATATTGCCCAGACTCGGAATAAAAATCCGCAGAAAGTTAGAGTTCCGCGGTAGTTGTGTAGGGTATCGTATGGCGGCCCCGTCCGACTATACTGCTCCGCTCACTGGTTTTTAAATAATTTGGTGGCATTTGACATTCCATCTACTCTTTTCCAACATCTTACCAAAGATTAACCCTGTTGGCAATGTAAAATAAAACAAAGCCAACTTGAAATAGATTAAGGGCATTGATAAGGTGTTGAAGTGCTAGAAACACCTTTCAACGATGCTTTCGGATGGTCATGTCGTCAATGATGCTAATTTAGTGATCATGCCCCAATTAGTAAAGTAAAGAAAGGTAAAAGGGTTGGAATGCAAGAGAAGCGAAGGCATAATAGATTTTTGATGTCATCAAATGACTAAAAAAGAATGATAACATCACAATATAAAACTAAATATTATCTCTTTTTGTAAAAAAAAATCAATTTTATATAGAATAAGTAAAAACGTCGTTAAGTTCGGCCGGCTAAATATTTTATACAATCCATAACTTGGTGTACGTTCGAAATTCCTTAAATCTGAAAAATCATATTAAAGCCAAGTCGGATAAAAATGTTCCCAATATTTATTCTAGGCAGAGAGATTTTCTACTCAAAGGGAATTCCAAAAATGCACCAGTATATGTCGGCCACCCTAAAAACTGGGCCAATATATCCCATTTTAAATACCAACCGTCCTAGAGGTAGTATTGCATAGAACTTGTTGTAGAATCCAAACCGTAGGTACCACAACTCAGCATAACCATTGTTTGTTCTCCCACCCCGATGTTTGTATAAAGTTTAAAGTGTTTTTTCATACAGTGTTTTATTTTTCAACGACGAACAAAGAGATCCATAGTACCACACACTCAAACAGCCTTAAAATGTACTGGAATTTTAACGGGAAATGGAAATAGGATAAGCTGTGTGGAAGTCATCGTTAACTGAGTTACGACAGTTCCTGTTACAGAAAGGTCGGAAAGCAGAGTGGGTGCACGTCGATGTAAAGGACATTAGTTTTAAGTTGGAATTTTAATTATGTGTTTGCCAACCATTCGGGCACGAATGTTGCATGGTGATAAGGAGAAATGTGGCGAAAAAACTAAGTATATGAGTTTTCCGTGAAAATCGGTATTTAAATTTTCCGCTAACCAAGAGATGTGTGAAGGTACAGGTTTCAGGACCTCTCCCATTCATTATCATTAAGTGGGAAGTTTTAGATGAACTGCCATAAATTATGGTGTTTCAAATTTTGTTGTTATTATCCTTGTAGGATAGTAATTAAAAGTTGAAGGCAATGTTAAACAACTATTACCTTAGAATCAATATCTTTGATTAATTACTGCACATCATTTGTAAAATTCAATGGTTGGTAATAGAAACCCTCTCTAGTATCTCGACAAAAAACCCCCCAAATGACAATTTTCATTAAAGTTTTGCAAACAAAAATAATTTATTTGCAACAACAAAATGAGTTGGACAAACAATCAGGTCAAAGCATGGCATGTAAAAAGTTGATCTTTAACTAAAATCTTTAGAAGCCGAAATCTTTAGAAGCCCATCTGGAATGAAGCCCATATAAGAATTACATCTGTTTATGTTGTGTTACAAAATCAAAACTTACCTCAGATTTATATGTATTTCGTTCGAATATAGAAATTCAGGTTCCACATCACATGGTATGGTACATTCCACATAGTATATCACGAATATATTTTGCGAAAAATAAGCTTCTATAAGACTTTTTCTTTTAAAAATCCGAAAATTACTAAAAAGTCTCAGCAAAATGACAAAACAATTGTTCTGTTTTGTTTTGCCTGTGAAAATTTATATATATAAAAAAGTCGATTCATTACCCTTTGCATTACCGGTAACTACGGAATTGGAATGTTATACTTAGACAACTTTTTCAATCGACAAATAAAGCCAACAGTCTACTTTATGTTCCATTTTTGGATATAAAGTAACTAGATCGCTAAGTAACTAGCTATATAACTATGTAATTGAAGATAATTGATATTTTTTGAACAACTGGGATAGAATGTATTTTTAATAAGATTTGTAGGTGACATATAAAACAAAATGCAAAAGGAAAGGAAAGTACACTGATAGCAATTGTTGAGGATAATTGTGTTTTTTCTTTACGTTGTATATCCAGGAAAATACTTTTCTGTAAAAAATATCCTGGATATTACTTTTTTATAGAAAAAATTGCAGGATACTATTTTTCAATTAGATCAAACTTGCAGGACAATATAATTGCAGAAGCCAATTTATCTGAAAAAATATTAAACCAATAGGCACCAAGTATTCAGGATAATATTAAACCCACAATTTCCAAGAATTGTTTTTTTTACAATGTTCAAATTATACAGGACAATATTTTTTCATAGTAATAAAAATTTCCAGAATAAAAAGAAAGAAATTATATTTTCTATATTAAAATCTACGGTACAATATTTTTTCTATCGGGAAAAATGGATATATCCATAGCTCCAGTATAACTTTCTGCCCTATATAAATTGTTTAAAATGACCTTCACTACCCCTGTAGGAAATAAATTACCCACGATATTTTCCTATAGACAATATATTTTCACAGAAAAAATATTCTTTCAATGTATTTACTTGAGAAAGAAAATTTAGGTCATAAATCGACTGAGAATTTCCAACGAAAAATAACCTCTTTGCATATTTGTCAAATTTGTCGTACACTTCGACTGACAGCTGACACTTGGTACATGTTTTCCCGAATAGCAGCGCAATAGCAAAAAGTAACAACCTTCTACATCAAGTATGCTTAATGTTGAGGTTCAGTTGTTTGTGTGTTTATAGATATAGGTAAAAAATTTTGAGTGAAAATATCGCATAAATCTCATTAAATTTTGTAACTTATTTTTTGGAATAGCTTGAATTTTCAAGCTCTCAATTTTGAGTAACATTTGTCGCAATTACTGATCAGTGGGTCCTTTATTAGAAGACCAGTTGACATGCTATAAGAAGACCTATTAGGCATCTACATGATGTCCCATTGGTAATTTAAAAGAAGATATATTAGCTTCTTTACGAATTTCTCTCAAAAGAAGGCATCTTCCGTATCTATGAGGATATTTAGTGGAATTCCAATTAGTCTTCTGTGGGAAGACACATTGGCCTTCAATAAGAGGATTGATTTTCTATAATAATATGACATATTAGTCTTATATGAGAGAATCATGGGGTTTCTACTAGGATACCTTTAATATTTCTTTAATAATATTTATTGGATAAAATCTATTTTTATATAGAACATTCAGATTACGAATTTTCAAAATCACATTTATATCTTAGGTTATTTGCTTCTCTAAATGCCTTTGCTTGTGCTTCGCCTGCCTTTCAGTTTGTCTTCTGGTTTAATGAATCAAGAGACAACATATATCTTGTCATAATTTGTGTGGCAAACATCAAGAATTCCCAACAAGAAAAAACTGCAAAATATTCACAACGGGAATTTATACTAAATGAACAACAACAAGAAATATAACATGATGGAATTTGTTCAACGAATAGCTGCTGCGATATTAGAAGGCATATTAGTCTTATATGAGAGAATCATGGGGTTTCTACTAGGATACCTTTAATATTTCTTTAATAATATTTATTGGATAAAATCTATTTTTATATAGAACATTCAGATTACGAATTTTCAAAATCACATTTATATCTTAGGTTATTTGCTTCTCTAAATCTTAATATCATTATATAATTATATCCTAATATCATTATATGTGCGGAGAGATGAGTATTTATTTAATTATCTTAGCCAACATTTTTAATTTCTCTTAAGGAGACCCTCCCCCATTCTCGGGGTCAATTTTTTTTTTTTTTTTTTTGATTTAATTCGAATCTACACTAATTCAAGAATGTCCGTACAAAATTTCAAGAGAAAATCTCAAGAACTCTTGAAGATATAGCCGATTTATTGTGTCAGCATAAAGTGACGGCTGAAGGGCTTCTCAAACTTTAAACGCGTTTTGCGAATGGCGGGCACGATAACTCCAGCACTAATAATCCCATCGATTCCAAATTTTTACACGTTTCTCTGTGAGTGTATAGCTATTGTATCAACTAGGATAAAGCCAATCGGTGTAGATCTTCCTTATTTTTTAACATGTATATTTTTTCAAAGGTCCGCCATTTTTTTAATTTTAGAGCGAGAGCCAGACATGTACTCGTTCTACCACCGTTGGAATTTTCGGATTCCGATGTCCCAGTGAGGAGTTATCATGCCCGCCATCAAAAATAAGGACCATTCTTTAATTACAAAAAACAACAACAAAACAATAAAAAACATTTTTTGTAAATTATTTTTCTTCTCTTTTAAATCGTCAAATATATATGTGCACAATTACAAACCTTAACAAGCATTGGTGTTGATTTACCAGATCATTATTTATTTGCAGCCCTTAACAAAAAAAAACTATCGCTATTTTTTGTAAACCCAAATATTTACTTAATTAGCATTTTGATTAAATTCCTTTGACGTTTATTGATTATGCTGGCGCCGAAGAAAATTTGTAATTTGCCTTACCAAATATTTAATTTATCTGCTGAAAAAAAATGAAAAATCCCTCTCTCATTATTTAAACGTTCGTTGTGAGTAATCGCGGATTTTCTTGGCTGGGAATTCTAGAGGTTTGATATTATTACAGGGCATATTTTTTTGGTACATTCAACTGGAGGCAAAAGATTACAGACGAAGTACAACACTATTGAAGCAAATTGTTTGCCAAAATATGGAATTTTGATGAAAAGGTGGAGGTATGTCAACAAATGTTGCTGTTGTTCCATATTAAAACGTAATTTAAAAATCGTTATAGTTGTCAGCTGAAAAACCATCAAGAAACATTTTGAAGCCTTCCATGGATAGAAGACATTCTACTTGCCTTCTGTAGATGAAGGAACTTCTCCAGGTGTTCTTCATCGTGAAACCAACATAGTGATCTTCTGTGACTACAATAACTTCTTAAAGAAATGTCTTTTAGTTATAGATGACTTATTTATGCCTGCTTTAGATAGAGGGCTGTCTGTAGTTTGTCTGTAATTTAAATTTCTCCATAATTGATAGAACTGGTAGGTCACCTGCAGGTCTTCTATGACTCGAATGATTTCTACATGTCTTCAACAATTATACGATTACCTTTCAGGCATTCTACGGCTAAAAGGTCATGTAGAGGTTATTTATGGCAGACCAACAGACCTTTAATAGCTAGAAAATTCTTCGAGATATTTTCTATGGCTCTAGAGTAGCTGAAAAGAAAAAAAAAGAAAAAAAATTAATGTTTATTCCGTAGCATAACAATGTCCGGTCAAACATTATATTGTGCCTGAGATGATGTACCATACAGTCCAACAGGCCTTCTAAGATTCAAATGAGCAAGTGTACGCCCTGACACGTGTACAACATCCCATAGACGACATTGCCCAAAGGAAATATGACATTAATAAACATGTTTAGTTGTTGTAGAATGAACTTTAGATTTCTTGATTTTTTTTAGTAATTGAACTCAATTTCCAACACAACTGATTAAAATCAAGTATTTTCAAAATTAATTGCATACTTTCGGGGGTAGTGATTGAATCACATCACGTATGGTAATCATTTCAATTTACATACATCGATATTTAATGTTGTAATTTTATTCCATACTTTTCTATTATAAAATGTGTTGGATTTGAATATCAAAGACATTATTGTAGTTTATCACAGTTAGAGCACGTTCCATAACCTCAGGGTTAAAAGCAAGGAATGCAAAACATGTTGACAAAAATTTTAACCTTTGCTACTGAGATTTCACAGTTTCCTTTTCCCGACAGCAACTGACCTTTGCTATTTTGATTCTGTACAAGGGTAAGAATGGAGAAAGGGAAAGAGATGAAGTGAGTATTCCATATTTTAAGAATATTAATTAATCCGTGCCATAACTTTTTCGCAAATATCCCAAACTAGGAGGGGGGAAATTAAAAAAGAATATGATCAAAATGGACATATCATTTTGTCTGTCATGAACAGAGCATTTACAAAATGTTATGCCACTATACAATTCGATTTTTTCCATGTCCATGTTAAATTGTAAACAAAGTACAGGTCACATTTATGATCCAAATTTGATGAAATTTGGCACAGGTCACAGGACGAACCCTCTTGAAATTGGGAAAAATCGGTTCAGATTTAGATATAGCTCCCATATATATTTTTGTCCGATTTAAGGTAAATGGTAGGGTATTATATGGTCGGACCCGTCCGACTATACTGCTCCGCTCACTGGTTTAAGATTGCGTTAGTTTCATTAATTGAATTCCATCTTTTATTTCTTAAAATTATGCTACACACAATTATCCCCCAATGTAAGTCTATACATTTTCCTTGCCATATCTTCCACATGTGTATCTCTGAAGAATTTCCAATTATCTCACACACGTCTTTTCTTGTGCCCTTTGAGGTTGTCTCAGAACTTCTCCTCCCTTTGAAATTGTATGCAAATGAAGTGAAGTGCCACAAATTGTTACTGACTTCGTTATTACGATGAGTACAGGTGTATTCAATTTCATATACTGACTGACATACTTATGTATAAATCGTTATGTGTATGTGAGATTTATGTGCAAATATAATCCATAAAAGTGTATTAGTGTTACAAAATATCTAAGGATATTAATTGACATTTGTTCTTGTTCTTGTTGTTATGTTTTGTTTTTGTTTTCTTTTTTCTTGCATTTTTCTCAAGGTGAAATCGTATGTCATTTTTACAGTTCGAAGGATATAAATCAAATACAGGCAGGTGTTGTGTGGTTTTTGGAAAATAAATCATTAGCTGAAAATGTGGGGTTTTAGTATAGAAGTCTTTAAAGGAAAACATTTAAATATAGGCATGATTTAGGGTGGGGATTAAGGGGATGAACTTTAAGGCTGTCTAAAAATAACAAAAAATTAAAAAAAATATTTTTTGAGGTTTCCCATAAAAACTACAAATGGCCAATTACAGCCCATTTGGGTGGAGATTTTAACTAGGCGCTTCGTATATCATAATTCTGTAAACTATTCCTTATTTACTTATAAGGTTTACATTTTAGGAAAAAAATCTATATACAATTAATTATATTATTCAATTGTATATGTAGCTTATTTCAATTTCACTTTACTTAATTTTAATCTCCAAGAAAGTATTTACCTTAAGACATTGTTATGGTTTATTATGTTAGGACAGATAAAGCTAATGTGTAACCATGGTAACTGAATATTTGGAAACCTTATGACTCACAGACACATATATATGTTTGTCTTGTGTATGTTACAATATAACTGCAGGTTATATAACCTTTATAATATTGGATAATAATCTTAATAAAATTCTATGAAATATTTCACCACACAACAATGACGATGATCATGTTATTTCAACAAATATTTGAATAATTTGTTATTGCATACATTTAGGATGAGGATTACTTATGCAAGGAGATAATAGATTGAATTCGAATTCTTTGAACTATGTAATAGGATATATTTGAAATTCCGGAAGACAAATTATAGGGTTATTGAACGTATTTAAAAAAATAGTAATTATTTAATGTGAAAAATTGTGCTCATTTGGTTAGTGGTTCATTTGAGATGATGACATCAATTTCAATATTATTATTGTCTTCAAATATAATTAGGTTAACATTTTAATGCAAATAATAATAAAGAAATTCGAAGGAATATAAAATATATATAAAGAGCCATAGCCTAAATGTATGCTTTATCAATTAATACACAAATTAATTCCTATTCATATTCACATTTCAAGTTATATTTGAACCAAGCCCACTGTAATTACACAAAAACATATTTCAACCAGTGAGCGGAGCATTATAGTCGGACGGGGCCGACCATATGATACCCTACACAACTTCCACAAAAATCTAACATTCTGTGGTTCTATATTCTGAACTTGGGCAATATTTCGCGATATTTGTACCCTCTTGACCGAATAGAGGTCAACAAATATTACTAATATTCAGTACAGCCCTTCTAATTATTTCTCCCTTTACCGTAGGTTGTGTTGTGATATTCGGCTTTCAATTGTACAATAGGCCACAATCGACTCGAAAAAAAAAACACAAAAAAAATAAGTTTTCGGTCCACTTCATCACAATATGAACACGTTAGCACCTGTAAATAAAGTTTTGAATCCATTTCATCCCCTAAATATTACCCGATCTTTAACAAAAACAATAGGGATCTTCATTGGCCAGAACCCATCCTACATGCAAAATTTTGTGAAGATTTGTCCATAACTGTGGCCTGTATCGTGTTTACAAATTATATTGAACATACGGACGGGTGGCCCACATGTCTAGATCGAATCAGATAGCCTTAAAGGTGGGTCTAGGGCCAATATTTCGCGGCGTTACGAACTGTTGGGGCTGCATAAATCTATAATACCCTGAAAACTGTAGAAACAAATAGGAACAAAAGCTAATAATTAAAAAAATGTAGGGGAGAGGGGGGCACCTTTGGACAGCGCTCATAAAATCTTGGTTTAATATTTTTCCGACCCGCAAGCACATTTTTGTATATGGCAATCTTGTTCTCTATGGCTTGCTTTTTCAGTTGTCGAAAAATTGTGCATGGGTGACCATGTTTTCTCAGTGTCATTGTAAACTTTTATTCATTTGGTTGTAAGGGCGCAGGAAGAATTCTGTGAATTCGTCAAACAATTTTTTTGCATTCCAACAATCATTTTAAACATAACTAATGTAATTTCTTTCATATATATTTATTACAAAAAAATTTATTTTAAATTTCCGTAAAATGCCATGGGTGGGGCACCTTTGAACATGCCCATTAAACTCGAGTAAAAAATGCGTTTTTAACTTTTGGTTTCGATTTCTCAAAATTTCAAATGGGCTAATAAGATTACGAAATTAACTGTATTTTTCACCATATTAATTTTTTGTTTTTAAGTCATTTTATGTTTTAATAACTTTTGATCTAATTTTTTTTCAAATTTTGAACATTTTTTATATATTTTTTAATGAATTAATGCATTTCTGATATGTATGAATAAAATACATACATATTTGAACATAAATACTGTAAAAAACCATGTCGTTCAAAAATGCCAACTCTTGTTCAAAGCTGCCCCCCTGGGGTCAGTTTTGAACATTTTGAGTTCGTCCATTAAAACAGTAATAAAACATATTTATCAAGCTTACAGTATGTCATATGTATATTCATTTTAAAGGTTACATATGAACCTATTAGTTAAAATTTATAAGAAACCAAAAATTATAAAATAAAAAATTTTATAAGGCTTGAAAGTAAAAAGTGTTCAAAGGTACCCCCCTCTCCCCTATTTATAAAATATATGCCTATTGCAGCTACTTTGAAAAATATTTAAAAAATCGACACCTATTGTAGCTACGTGAAATACAATTATAAACCAGAGGCGTTGTCCTTGACCATACCTGGATCCTCGTGGAAAATTTCAAAACGATCAGCGCTATATTTTCATCCTCTATGGTGGTAATGGATAACTAAATAATATAAATCTGAAAACCAATCACTCTTCTTGGATATATTGTCAATTTCTTGGGTCTATGTCATTCAGGGGTAAATATATACGCTATACAATACAATTTTTGTATTTTTTCACACACAAGTCAGGGTCCATTTGACCCGCTAAATATTGACGATCTTTATCAAAACAGTCATGCTTATTCTTTGACCCAATCCCCATTTCCATGTAAAAATGTTTGAGCCATAATTGCGGCCTCTGGAGCAACCAGAAAAGTAGGCAAAAATAAAGTTTTTGGTCCATTTCATGCCCTAAATATTAACCGGTCTTTACCAAAAACAATAGGGGTCTTCATTGGACAGAACCCATCCTACATGCAACATTTCGTGAAGATTGGCCCATAACAGTGGCCTGTATCGTGTTTACAAATTATAATGGACAGACGAACGGACGGACACACATGTCTAGATCGACTCAGCTAGTCAAGGTATGACGATCGGTATACTTGAAGATGGGTCTAGGACCAATATTTCGCGGCGTTACAAAATCTTGGGGATGCACAAAGCTTTTTAACCCTGTCATATTTTCCAAATCTTATTTAAAATAACAATTTGGTCACTTTAGGTTTTAGTTGATTTGACCCTCGTATGTTGACCGATCATCATCTAAACAGCCTTTGTAAGTATTTGGTCAGATCCCCTTCACTGGCCTCTAAAACGACTAGAAAATCTTACAACAAATACGTTTTCGGTTCATTTCAGCTCCCAACATAACCGAAAACTATAGGCGTGTAAAATTTTAAAGCGATCAGCTCGACTTTTCCACCCTCTAGTGGGGTAATAGTAATAGGGATCATGTGACTATTTAAATATTGACCGATCTTCATCAAAACCGTCATGTTTATTCTTTTGCCAGATACTATTCATCATATGAAATTTCTTGGTGTTCGGGTCATAATTGAACGACCAGAAAAACAAACAAAAATTAAATTTGTTGGTCATTTCATCCCCTAAATATTAGCGGATCATTACCAAAAACAATAGGGGATTTCTTCGACCAGAACACATCCTATCGTACATGTAAAATTTCATGACGATTGGCCCACATATGCCAAGTCCGACTCAGCTAGTCGAGACATGACAATCGGTATACATAAAGGTGGGTCTAGGATATAGAGATTAGGGTATAGAGATCCACTCTAATGTTTCTCCTTAAAAAAATATATCTGATATTACGTTAAAATCTTCAACATTTTTTGCTTTACAAACATTTTCTCTTATTTTGATTTCAATTAAATTTTTAAACGAAATATTTTCCTGGAAATAATTGTATTTTCACTTAAAATAAAATAACATATTTTGTGTATACACTACCCACAAAAACAAACATCAGAAACATGAGAGTTTTAGCAAAAAATGCCTTAAGGAATGCCAAAACAATTTCTATAATCGAAAATGTTAAAAAAGACAAATTTTTGGAATTTGCAGTAAAACTATTAAAAACAAACAAACAAAACAGATACAATACAAATATAAATAAAAGAACATGTTCGAATAAATAACTATATTTTTTTCTTTTAAATGGAATTTATTTGTGGTCAAATGTGTAATGGAGAATTTATGGATCCCATAAAGTATGCAACAGAAATTAGTTATTACGCAAAGGGCATATAAAGCTATAACACAAAGTAACAGATATATATTTTTTTCTTTTTTTAAGAAATAAATAAAATCTTAAATTGTGTATTGCATACTTTTAGATGTAATGGCAGAATAAAGCATAAAAATAAAGAAAACATTTTTTGTGTATAAATGCAGTATTGCACACTTATTTAAAAACCAGTAAGTGGAGTAGTATAGTCGGACGGGCTGACCATACGATACCCTACACAACTAACACGAACCCTAACTTTCTGCGAATTTTTATTCCGAGCCTGGACAATATTTCCTGATAGTTGCACTCACTTGCCCCATTAGAGGTCAACAGCACCTCTTCCTTACACTGATGTATTTCCGAATATTACTAATATTCAGTACAGCCCTTTTAATTAATTGTCCAGATTCCCTTCATCGTTGGTTGTACTGTGATGTTCGGTTTATAATTGAGGTCTATCGAAAAAACCAACAAGAAATGTTTATTCCGAGCCTGGACAATATTTCCTGATAGTTGCACTCTCTTGCCCGATTAGAGGTCAACAGCGCTTCTTCCTTACACTTACACATTTTCCGAATATTACTAATAATCACTACAGCCCTTCTTATTAATGGTGCAGATGCACTTCATCGTTCGTTGTGTTTTTCGGCTTATAATACCCTGACAAAATAGTTGTATAGGGTTTAATTAAAAAAACTCAAATCAAGTGCTTTCATCGACCCACCAGATCCACTCTATTGAATAGCATGCCGATTATTTCTTCAACAAATTTTGATTATTTCTTATTTGAATATTTCTTCGAATTTTCCCCTTTTATCATTCTCAGAAAAATATTTGCATATTTTTTCTTCTCTTCAATCAATTGTACACTTCAAAGCTTTAGCTAAATCAATTACTTTTTTTCTAACAAGAATAAAAATTTTTCAATCAACTTATTTATCCTGTCAAATAAAATACGCCATTGTCTTTATGCAATTTTGATTATTTGTGAAAAAAGAGGATAAAAAAATTGATAAAAACAAAAGAAATAATTGAAATATTCCAAATAATCTGTCATTTTTGTTAGAAAACAAAAATAGATTTCCCTTGTTTTCTATTAAAAAATAAATCTAATTTCGACAAAAATAAGAAATAGAGAAAGACAAATATATATATACAAGATATCGACTATATTAATATACATTCTGGATACAGTGAACTCTCGATAATGTCAACACTTAAACAGGCATTTAAGAGTTGAAAAAATCAGGTAATTAGCGGTGAGTAACCTGATCGAATTGAAAATATAAAAAAAAGTGAAAAATTGAAATGTGAAGTTCACGTTATCGAGAGTTCATTGTATTTCCAATGCATTTTAATGCTTCACAGAATATTCACACAAAAATATAGCATATGTGAAGGAATCTGGCCAAAGAATAAACATTATTGTTTTTTGTAAAGATCAGTCAATATTGGCGGGTCAAATCGACTCTGGCTTTTGTGTAAAAAATTAAAAAAAAATATTCTGGGGCGTATATATTTACCCCTGACGGACATAGGACGGAGAAGTTGAATGTATATCCAAGGTTGATTGACCTTTAAATTGATATCAATTATATTGTGGTATCTACTCGGATGTGGAAGTAGTACTTAAAAATTTACAGGGGTCTACATATTCTGATATCTTTTAGTATTATTATTACCCCACTAGGGGGCGCAAATGTCGCGTGGATAGCTTTGAAATTCCACATGAAATCCTGGTTATGGCCTATAATGTTCGGTAATGGTAGATCTGACGGTGAAGGGGATCTAACCAAATTCTTAGAACGACTGTAAATTATGATCGGTCAATATTCCGAGGATCAAATCAACCAAAACCTAAAATGACTAAATTCGCATTTTATGGCGTAAATATTCAGCTCCGGAAAACCTAATTTCGAATCACGAAATCTTTCCCGGGCTGGGAATATAGAACCACAGAAAGTTAGATTTTCGTGGTAGTTGTGTAGTTTATCATATGGTCGGCCCCGTTGGATTATACTACTCAGCCTAGACGTGTTTTATTTATTTTTTTATTATTATACCCTATACAACTATGTTGTCAGGGTAGTATAGCTTTGTGCAGTCCCAAAAGTTTGTAACGCCGCGAAATATTGGTCCTAGACCCACGTTTAAGTATACCGATCGTCATAACTCGACTAGCTGAGTCCGTCCGTCCGTCTGTCCATTATAATTTGTAAACACGATACAGGCCACAGTTATGGACCAATCTTCACGAAATTTTGCATGTAGGATGGGTTCTGGCCAATGAAGACCCCTATTGTGTTTGGTAATGATCGTTTACTATTTAGGATATGGAATGAACCAAACACTTTATTTTTGTCCAATTTTCTGGTCGCTCCACAGGTCACAATTATGGCCCAAACATCGCAAATGTTTACATGGAGAAGAGGAACGGGTCAAAGAATAAGCATGCCTGTTTTGATAAAGATCGGTCAATATTTAGCGGGTCAAATGGGCCCTGACTTTCATGTGAAAAAATGGCCAAATTTGTATTCTATAGCGTAAATATTTAACCCTGAAGAACATAGAGCCGAGAATTTGATAGTATATCTAAGAGGAGTGGTTGACCTTTTAATTGATACCAATTATATTATCGTATATACTCGGATGATACACTTAAATATTTACCACACCAGACGGCGGAAATATAGCGCTGATCGCTTTGAAATGTTTCATGAGTTTCCACTTATGGTGAAGGAAAACGTCTATAATTTTCGATGATGATCAGATAATAATTTCGGGATGAAGTGGAACGAAAACTTAATTTTTGGTGTGGTTTTTTTTGATTCGATCTATAGGCTACAATTATAAGCCTAACGTCACAACACAACCCACGGTAAAGGGAATATGGACAAGTAATTAGAAGGTTTGTACTGAATATTGGTAATATTCGGAAAATATGTCAGTGTAAGGAAGAGGAGCTGTTGACCTCTAATCGGCAAGAATATCGGAATAAAAAAAGATAGAGTGCTGTGGTAGTTGTGTAGGGTATCGTATGGTCGGCCCCGTCCGACTATACTGCTCCGCTCACTTATTTAACTCTAATATAATGATGTTTTTTAATCTTTTTTCGGGTCTACGATAGGCGTAATTTTTTTTTCTATAAAATTTAAATCTAAATTCGCGTCATGTTATATTTTTGTTGATATTTCACCATGATTGCTGTGGTTAATTTTAAAAGAACTCTCGAAATTTTCATACGTACAAATACTCAAAGTTAAGTGAACTGTGTGGCAACAGGATTTCAACAAAAAAATAACAAGTACTGACACAATAAAATTTTTAAGTAAAAAACCGCAAAATTCACATACAAATCCTTTCCTCCCTTCAGTATCTCTCTTTCACCCATACACACAACTACACTATCATCATACGCACTACCAAACTTATACAATTGTTGAAAACTTGCAACAAGCTAAAAAACACAAGACTTCTGGCGTTTGTTGTCGGTTGTCAGTGATGATCCGGCAAATGCTATTACATACCTACTCACCTACATACAAGTGTCTACTCTATTCTTGTTAATCACTCACTTGAAAGACTTATTCATAAATTACCTGGTTAACATTGTGGTTTTATGGTTACGCTTTTCCGTTTCCTTCCTGTTGAAAATTGTTGTGCAAAAAGTATTCTTGACAGACAAAATAACGGGAAAGGGGTAAATGAGGAGGCTTTGGTTAAGTTTGGTTGCATGTTTTTTGCTCTGCATTTTTTTAAACTGGTTTTGGCAAATTTCTGTAAAATACCCAAAAAATTCCCACATAGTAACCATGACAACAGGTGATTAACTTTTTTTATTACGACTTGTTAATTGCATAATTTAGGAATAATGATAATTATTGTCGTACTGTTTATGATAAATAATCTATTAAAGTCCTTGACAAAATATTTTTAGAAAATCCAGGCCCATTATAGACCGTGAAAAAATATTTCTGTAAAATCCACACCTCTTATAGACCATGAAAAATATTCACGGTCATTATAAAACAACATTAAAAAAATCCTCACTTATTATTGACCTTGAAAAAAAAATATTTCTAAAAAATCCACTTCTATTTTTAGACCACGAAAAAAATATTCTGAGCCTGGACAATATGTTGCTATATTTACACCCTTTTGACCGTTTAGAGGTCAGCAGCTCCACTTTCTTTACGCAATCACTTTAGGTTTTGGCTGATTTGACCCACGGAATATTGACCGATCATCATCTAAGTATTTGGTCAGATCCCCTTTTCCGTGTAAAATATGAGATGTTCTGCATAATCTGAACGTTTTCGATTCGTGGCACGCCCTAAATATTATCTCATCATCACCGAAAATTAAAGGTGTCGTCTTTGACCATAACCGGAACTTCATGTAAAATTTCGAAGTAATAAGCTTAACATATCCGCCATCTAGTGGGATAATAGTAATACTGAACAATGTCAGAATACGTATCAGAATAGCTTTTTATACCCTACTTGTAGCGAAAGTTTGTATTATGCAAATTGAAATATTTGGGACGAAAAAGCTAGCATATGAATAGTTGTGTAGGATACCTTGAAAACATATTTTTATAAAATCCACGCCTATTATAGATCATGATCATACCTATTATTGACCTAAAATATTTTTAAAAAATCCATGCATATTTTAGATCTTGAAAGATTCCCGCCAAATATGGGCCTTGAAAACATATTTTTAATAAATCAACCTCTATTACAAACCATAAAAAGATTTTTAAAGATTCCTCGCCTATTATATATTTTCAAAAATACTTCGTTTTTAAAAAATAGTCAGGCTGAATCCCGGTTTATTGTTTTATAAAAATATTTCTAAGAAATCCACGCTAGTTAAGGACCTCGAAAAATTACTTCTATAAAATGAACGGCTAATATAGACCTCAAAAACTTAAAAACCGCGTATATAATAGACTTTAAAAATATTTAAAAAATCCGCGACTGTTATAAACAATAAAAACATATTTTAAAAATTCTCGGCTATTATAGATCTTGAAAAATACTTTAAAAAGGTCCTAATTTGACGTTGAAAAAAATATTTCTTTTTTACAATTTCTTCTGCTATTTACATAGTTGTAATTTATTATTATAATTATTATTATTATTTTTTTTTTTTGAAAATATTATTCTAAGTTTGTTGTTGACTTTATAACAAAACATTATACCCTTCCAATTGATGACAACAATATTATGTCTGATATCATTAAAAAGATAATATTATTTTGTCTTGCTTGCTTGCTCTACTGCAACATTGTTTGACAATTCGTTAGTCTAACACACATAAAATCTATAGTCCTTAAATGTTCATTGACATCATTGATGATATTTTTATTGAACATGTCTGTCATTATTCTTTAATTTGCGGGTAAAATGTTTTTCAAGTTAAGATTAACATACGAGTACGATAAGGGAAGAGAGACAAAAGGGTGTCTATGATATGGAAACTTTATGAGGTCGATACACTAATAAATACATTGACTGTCTGCATGGTTTGCTAGTGAAACAAATAGAAGTATATAAAACTACTTAATTTATATATGAAGGGGACGGAGGATATATTTTCAACATAATTAAATGCTATTTGAGACGAAGAGAGTGCAGATGATTTGGGTATCATATTTATATAAAATTTTAATAAAAAACATGAAGACAAAAATGTCAAAAAATAACATTTATATATACAAATATAAATTCAACTCATGTTCTGTTAATATATCAAGATTTGTTACATATGCATATATGTACGTAAATTAAATCCATGACAGCGCAAAACGATATGTATTTGTATGTATTTGCATATTCATGACATATTTGTTCAAAAGTCAAACATATTATAAACAAATTGTTA
>NW_026880293.1:0-30646 GCF_032173495.1 Musca vetustissima
CTAGACTTTATTTATTACGCTAAGCCAAATTCCGTGCAACTCGAAAGACATATAGGGTCTTTCGTACAACATTTACCTTAAATCGGACGAAAATATATATGGGGGCTATATCCAAATCTGAACCGATTTTCGCGAAACTTAACACACATCATTCTAGACTTTGTTCAGTACGCTATGCCAAATTTCGTGCAAATCGAAAGATATGTAGGGACTTTCGTACACTATTTACTTTAAATCGGACGAAAATATATACGAGAGCTATATCTTAATCTGAACCGATTTTCACGAAACTTAACACACATCATTCTAGACTTTATTCAGTAAGATGTGCCAAATTTCGTGCAAATCGAAAGATATATAGGGACTTTCGTACACCATTTACATAAAATCGGACGAAAATATACATGGGAGCTATATCTAAATTTGAACCGATTTTCAGGAAACTTGACATACATCATTCTAGACTTTATTCTTTATGCTATGTCAAATTTCGCGCAAATCGAAAGATATATAGGGACTTTCGTACACCATTTACCTTAAATCGGACGAAAATATATATGAGAGCTATATCTAAATCTGAACCGATTTCCACGAAACTTAACACACATTATTCTAGACCTAATTAAGTACGCTGTGCCAAATTTCGTACAAATCGAAAGACATATAGGGACTTTGGTACAACATTTACATAAAATCGGACGAAAATATATATGGGAGCTATATCTACATTTGAACCGATTTTCAGGAAACTTAACACACATTATTCTAGACCTAATTCAGTACGCTGTGCCAAATTTCGTACAAATCGAACCACATATAGGGACTTTGGTATACCATTTACATTAAATCGGACGAAAATATATATGAGAGCTATATCTACATCTGAACCGATTTTCACGAAACTTAACACACATCATTCTAGACCTAATTCATTACGGTGTGCCAAATTTCGTACAAATCGAAAGATATATAGGGACTTTGGTACACCTTTTACATTAAATCGGACGAAAATATTTATGGGAGCTACATCCAAATCTGAATCGATTTCCACGAAACTTAACACACATCATTCTAGACTTTATTCAGTATGCTATGCCAAATTTCGTGTAAATCGAAAGATATATAGGGGCTTTGGGATACCATTTACCTTAAATCGGACGAAAATATATATGGGAGCTATATCTAAATCTGAACCGATTTTCACGAAACTTAACACACATCATTCTAGACCTAAATCATTAGATTGTGCCAAGTTTCGTGCAAATAGAAAGATATATAGGGACCTTTTACATTAAATCGGACGAAAATATATATGGGAGCTATATCTAAATCTGAACCGATTTTTCACAATTTCAATAGGGTTCGTCCTTGGGCCAAATATATGAGCTGTGCCAAATTTCATTAAATTCGAATCATATGCATAAAAGTTTTTGGCCCATTTCATCGCCTAAACATTAACCGATCTTTACCAAAAACAATAGGGGTCTTAATTGGCAGAACCCAACCAAGATGCAAAATATAGTGAAGATTAGTCCATAACCTTGGCCTGTATCGTGTTTACAAATTATAATGAACGGACGGATGAGATGTGACGATCGGTGTGCTTAAAGGTGGGTCTAGGACCAATATTTCGCGGCGTTACAAACTTTTGGGGCTGCACATCCATCCACACCTGTTAAAAATATCTTTAAATCATATTAAAAAAAATCCACGCCTGTTTATAGTCACTGAAACATATTTTTAAAGATCACATAAAAAAATTTAAAATCTGCAACTAAACTTCTACATGCAAAATATTTTTATTTTCAAAAATCCACACTTATTAATTAAAAAAATGTATATTTTTTACAATCTTTAATTTTAAAATGCCGTTGGCCTACAATTTTTTATGACATTTCTCTCTAGGCCAAACATTTAAAATAGGCAAATAAAATTTCAGCTTAGGAAAAAATTAAATACTAAAAAAACCAACAACAACAATATAACAGAATTCGACTCATACGTCGTAATTAACTCGCCATATAACAAAATGAAAATTGCCAGGAGTAGCAATGGCACTGCATCGAACTGAGACTGAGCAGGGTAGTTACAGATACAACAGCACCACTACCGCTCAGCCATTGGCACTATCCTCCGCCAGCTATAGAGAAAATGAATAGTCGCTGCTGCGAAAAGTTACCAAACGTGCCTGCCATTAAAGAACACGACATGTTCTAACGTACTAAACTCACATGACTAGCCTAGGCACAGGCAATCTGGTGTGGTACACTGGGAGATGCGTATGAGAGGGAATTTGTGAAAAAAGTATTGACCTTTAACATGTAGATTTTTTATAAATATATTATTTTCAAGGGCCATATATGTACATGGACTAAATTTTTTTTAAAGCCATATACACCCCTGGATTTTCAAACATATTTTTTCAAGCACAATATACAAAATATTTTTTCAAGAACTATATACGGGTCTGGATTAAATAAATGTGTACTTTTCAAGATTGATTTTTGATTTCTTTTTGAGAATATGCATAGAATCACTTTCTGAGTCGATTTATGCATGCCCTTCCGTCCGTCTGTCCTTGTTAAATTGTAAAGAAAGTACAGGTCACATTTATGATTTGGCACAGGTCATTTGTTTGGCCCAAGGACGAACCATATTGAAATTGGGAAAAATCGGTTCAAATTTACATATAGCTCCCATATATATTTTCGTCCGATTTAAGGTAAACGGTCCCTATATATCTTTCGATTTGCACGAAATTTGGTACAGCGTAATGAATTAGGTCCAGAATGATGTGTGTCAAGTTTCCTGAAAATCGGTTCAGATTTGGATATAGCTCCCATATATATTTTCGTCCGATTTAAGGTAAATGATGTACCAAAATCCCTATATATATTTCAATTTGCTCGAAATTTGGCACACCGTGATGAATAAGGTCTAGAATGATGTGTGTTAAGTTTCGTGGAAATCGGTTCAGGTTTGGATATAGCTCCCATATATATCTTCGTCCGATTTAGGGTAAATGTTGTACGAAATTCCCTATATATGTTTGGGTTTGCACGAAATTTGGCATAGCGTCCTGAATTAATTCTAGAACGATGTGTGTCAAGATTCGTGAAAATCGGTTCACATTTAGATATAGCTCCCATATATATTTTCGTCCGATTTTATGTAAATGGTGCACCAAAGTCCCTATATATCTTTCGATTTGCACGAAATTTGGCATAGAGTACTGAATTAAGTCTAGAATGATGTGTGTTAAGTTTCGAGAAAATCGGGTCAGATTTACATATAGCTCCTATATATATTTTCGTCCGATTTAAGGTAAACGAGGCACCAAGGACCCTACATATTTTTCAATATGCGCGAAATTTTGCATGGTGTACTCAATTGAGTCTAGAATGACGTGTGACAAATTTCGAGAAAATGGGGTCAGATCTATAAATAGTGTCCGATTTAAGGTAAATGGGGCTCCAAAGTCCCTATATATCTTTCGATTTGCACGAAATTTGCCATAGTGTACTGAATTAATTCTAGAATGATCTTTGATAATTTTCGTGACTTAGATGCAGCTCCCATACACTTTATGTTGTTTCTGTTCTGCATGTTCATGGGGATTTTCGTTCCTTTGAGATGGAAATCTGTCCCTACCACAGCTCATGTGTTAAGTTTCGAGAAAATCAGGTTAGAGTTAAATTAAAGTTCGTTCAATTTCATGTCAAGGCGAAAAGGCGAGGTATGTTAGGATACATATGTAGAATATACCCAAAGTGGTGAAGGCTATCATATAGTCGGCCCAGTCCGACTTTACTGCTATCCTTACTGGTTTTAAATATTTTTAGCCCGAATTTGTTTAAACATCTTTCAGTGTATTCCCCAGCTGCTAACTATCTAAACAAAACGAGCTGTCAACTACCACATGCCTATTTGTGGTGGTACACTGGCTCACTTTCCTGCCAAAATGTAGGAACACCCAATGTAATGGCCCATAGTTGGCTCATGGGGTCCAACACACTCGTAAACGGGCACATTTCCATTTGTTTCCATTTTTCTTCGTCTTTTTGTTTTGCTTAGCTGTTCACCCAAAATCACATTCGTTTTTCTCATTAACTTACAAGAGTTGTCTGTCTGTCCGTCCGTCTGTCTGTTTGTCTACCCAGCCTGACTATTCCTCCTGTCACACTTTATGGCAACGAACGAATGAACGAAAAAACTTATACGTTTGCCTGGACCAGTCATTCTGCAAAGAAAAATAGAAATAAAACACAATTGTTGGCCATAGACAACAATTCATTAAGGAAAGGATTTTTTGCAGCTTCGTTTCGTTTGGCCACCGATTTATACCTGTGGGCCTGAAATGGAGAACCATGAGCCATGAGTTGGATATCACTGTTTGTTTCAGCACCTTCAACTCCCATTTCTTTTATCGCACTAAAGAAGTTTTCCTTATGATTCACATGTTTGTAATTTTGTATCTTCTTCTTCTCCCATCACTCTGTCTGTTTTGGCTATCTGTCAGCCAGTTATGACTTCTATGAAATGTGTAAATCATTTTTAGCAGTGGCATTTAACAATTGTGTAACTACGCCCTCTTTACTTGCTTCATATGGGGGTATGACAGCGAATTTGTTGTTCTAAGCTTTAAAAAAAATATTGTCAATGGAAAAATGTTTTTGAAAATTCTATAAAAATATTTTAGATAGTCCAGACTTATGTCTTTGAAAATAATTTTATAAAATATGCACAGACCTATTACGCAATAATGTCATTCTAGTCTCAATTTGATAACTTTGCAAACTTTCGTGTCAATCGGACAAACATTAGGGGTTTGGTGCACCATTTACCTGAACTCGGACGAATTTATATTAAATCTAATCTAAATTTGAACCGATCTTCACGAAACTTAACACACCTCAAATCGGAAGATTTGTAGGGACTTTGGTGCACCAAAATCCCCATAAATATATATGGGAGCTCTATCTAAATCTGAACCGATTTTACCGAAACTTACCACGCATCATTTTAGACGAAATTCAGTACGCTATGCCAAATTTCGTGCAAATCCAAGGATATATAGGGAGCTATTTACCTAAAATCGGACGAAAATATATATGGGAGCTATATCTAAATTTGAACCGATCTTCACGAAATTGAACACACATTGTTCTAGACTTAGTTCAGTACGCTGTGCCAAATTTCGTGCAAATCGAAAGATATACAGGGACTTTGGTGCACCATTTACATTAAATCGGACGAAAATATATATATGGGAGCTATATCTAAATCTGAACCGATTTCCACGAAACTTAACACACATCATTCTAGACTTTATTCAGTACGCTGTGCCAAATTTCGTGCAAATCGAAAGATATTAAGGGACTTTGGTGGACCATTTACATTAAATCGGACGAAACTATATATGGGAGCTATATCTAAATCTGCACCGATTTTCAAGAAACTTAACACACATCATTATATAGCTAATTCATTACGCTGTGCCACATTTCGTGCAAATCGAAAGATATATAGGGACTTCGGTGCACCATTTATATTAAATCGGACGAAAATATATATGGGAGCTATATCTAAATCTGAACCGATTTTCAAGAAACTTAGCATATATCATTCTTGACTTAATTCAGTACGCTATGCCGAAATTCGTGAAAATCGAACGATTTTCACAGACCTTGGTGCACCGTTTACCTAAAATCGGGCGAAACTATATATGGGAGCTATATCTGAATCTGAACCGATTTTACGAAATTTAACGCACAGCTTTATAGACTTAATTCAGTACGCTTTGCCAAAATTCGTGGAAATCAAATTATTTTCAGGGACTTTGGTGCACTATTTACCTAATATCGGACGAAGCTATATATGGGAGCTATATCCAAATCTGAACCGATTTTCACGAAACTTAGCGGACATCATTCTAGACTTAATTCAGTGAGCTATACGGACGGACGGACATGCATAAATCGACTCAGAAAGTGATTCTATCTATCTCGATTCCTTTTGCCTACCCTGTACCACAGTGTGGCGAAGGGTATAATACTAATTACCAGATCTTATCCCACCTTATATGAACAGCAATTAAAATGCCACATATTATTAAAAAAAGTTGTAATCCACGACTTTGTTGCGATGACATTTCTGAAATATTATTTTCCTCTTTTTTTGCAGTTTCTCAAAACCCCATTGCCATTGTTAAACTCTACTGCATTTGCAGTAGATGTTAACGCATACAAATAATTACAACAAATCTTAAAACTCATCACCAACGTCATCATCATCATCATCTGGGATGATAACTCCCCTCCCTCATAAACAGCTAACAGGAAAAAAGAGCAAGAATTGCCAAAGTAAATACCGAGTAAATCTAAGTCAAATAATAATAATGACTTGTTTTGCGTGACGTGCCAAAGCATGGAAGAGTAATGAAACCGCTAATTAAACATGAACCTTTTTCAACTGGGCATTTGTGTTTGATTTTTTTTTTTGGTGTACATGCCCTGAAGAAATGTCAGTGATTGCAGTAAGAACAATTCCAATATGAGGCATTCCATGGAACAATTCAAAAAAATGAATCCTACAGTAAGTCAATATTTAAACTAGTAAGGAAAGTTCAAAAATCAAACGGGGCAGACTATATGATAACTTTCACCACTATGGGTACATACAAGAGATTTTAATATCTACACTATCTTGTAGATAGTCTGTTCTATCGGCAGGATAGAATCTTTGGAGGACCATTGAGGTGGAGTCGGCGAAATTAAAATTGTCAAATGGGCAGACTTGGATTCTTTGGTGTACCATTTGTATGAAATCGAGTAAAATTATGTATTGGTGCTATTTTTATACTCTTTCGAGTTCGAAGTTTTGTAATGAAAAGGAAAGCCAGGAGAAGAACCTACGTACCCACCATTATGCGACGCGTTCCGCCGTTGGTTAACCGGCTTATCAGGCATGTTGAGCTATGTGGCTTTACAAAGGTCGTGTGTTCATAACTTGAATTTATTCCGCCCTGATGCGAAACTTGCATATGCGAATTAAATTCAAATTTGTCATGATACGACATTTGTCTTCTTTCTAGAAATAGTCCCTTTCAATGCAGATTTTTATTGTAGCGATGGATAATTAATCCACACAACTACAATTGCTTCCTTGGTATACACATGTTTTTGCGCAACCGTTTTGGAGCATTTGTGCATTTGTGTTGCTCTGAGGACCGAAGTTCGAGCCCTAGCCGTGCTCAGCTGAATTAATTTTTGTTATTTGAATTTTGCCTTGTAAGGGTAGTGATCATTTTTAAGTGAGTTATTTATACTCTTTTGGAGCTATATATAAACACATGGACTTAATCGAGCAACCGGTGCATACATCATTTGTTTTTTGTTATCACTCTAAATTCAATTTAATACCCTCTGCCAAATTTCGTGTAAATCGAACAAAATCGACAAAATTTGGGAGTTCGGACAAATATTTGGAGTTTGGTGTATCATTCACAAAAAATCGGACAAAACTATATATGGGAACTATATCTAAATCTGAACCGATTTTAATAAAACTTCGCAGACATCAGTCTGGACCTAATTCAGTACTCTGGGCAATATTTTGTCCTAATCGGACAAATATTGGGAGTTTGGTGCCACATTTATATAAAATCGGACGAAACTATAAATGGGAGCTATATCTAAATCTGAACCGATTTTAATAAAACTTCGCAGACATCAATCTGGACCTAATTCAGTACTCTGGCAAAATGTTGTCCCAATTGGACAAATATTAGGAGTTTGGTGCATCATTCACATAAAATCGGCCGAATCTATATATGGGAGCTATACCTAAATCTGAACCGATTTTCACGAAACTTAGCACACATGATTCTAGGCTCAATTCAGTACGCTATGCCAAATTCCGTACAAATCGAAGGATGTATAGGGACCTTGGTGCACTATTTACCTCAAATCGGAGGAAAAAATATATGGGAGCTATATCTAAATCTGAACCGATTTTCACGAAACTAACCACACATCACTCTAGACTTAATTAGGTACGCTGTTCCAAATTTCGTCCAAATCAAAAGATATATAGGCACTTTGGTGCCCCATTTACCTTAAATCGGACGAATATATATATATATATATATATATATATATATATGGGAGCTATATCCAAATCTGAACCGACTTTAATAAAACTTCGCAGACAAATATTGGGAGTTTGGTGCCTCATTTACATAAAATCGGACAAAACTATATATGGGAGCTATATCTAAATCTGAACCTATTTTTTTCCAATTTCAATAGGGTTCGTCCTTGGGCCCAATAAGTGAACTGTGCCAAATTTCATCCAAACCGGATCATAAATGCGACCAGTACTTTGTTCACACAAAAAATACATGGATGGACGGACATGCGTAAATCGACTCAGCAAGTGATTCTATGCATATACTAGAGTGTGGTGTGGTGAAAAAATCCGCGCTTGTCTAAGATATTGAAAACATATTTTTAAAAAATCCACGCCTTTCTAAGAGCTTGAAAAAATATTTTTAAAAAATCCACGCATTTCTAAGAGCTTGAAAACATATTTTTAAAAAATCCACGCCTTTCTAAGAGCTTGAAAAAATATTTTTAAAAAATCCACGCCTTTCTAAGAGCTTGAAAAAATATTTTTAAAAAATCCACGCCTTTCTAAGAGCTTGAAAAAATATTTTTAAAAAATCCACGCCTTTCTAAGAGCTTGAAAAAATATTTTTAAAAAATCCACGCCTTTCTAAGAGCTTGAAAAAATATTTTTAAAAAATCCACGCCTTTCTAAGAGCTTGAAAAAATATTTTTAAAAAATCCACGCCTTTCTAAGAGCTTGAAAAAATATTTTTAAAAAATCCACGCCTTTCTAAGAGCTTGAAAAAATATTTTTAAAAAATCCACGCCTTTCTAAGAGCTTGAAAAAATATTTTTAAAAAATCCACGCCTTTCTAAGAGCTTGAAAAAATATTTTTAAAAAATCCACGCCTTTCTAAGAGCTTGAAAAACAATTTTTCAGAAAATCCACGCCTAGGTTTACATTTAAAAAATACTATTAAAAATTCAAACCATGGTTTATATTACAAAAATATATTTTTAAACCAGTGAGCGGAGCAGTATAGTCGAACGTAGTCGACCATACGATACCCTACACAACTACCACAGAACTCTATCATTCTGCGGATTTTTATCCTCTTGCCCGATTAGAGGTCAACTGCACCTCTTCCTTACACTGACATATTTTCCGAATATTACTAATATGCAGTACGGCCCTTCTAATTACTTGTCCATATTCCCTTTACCGTGGGTTGTGTTGTGATGTTCGGCTTATAATTGTAGCCTATAGATCGAATCGAAAAAAAAAAACACAAAAATAAGTTTTCGGTCCACTTCATGCCAACATGCCGAAAATTTTAGGCGTTGTCCTTGACCATAACTGGAACCTCATGGAATATTTCAAAGCGATCAGCGCTATATATCCGCCCTCTAGTATGGTAATGGTTAATTAAATATCTGGATATGTAAACACCTTTAAATATTTAAGTGTAACTCACACACTCGAGTACATACAACAATATAATCGGTATCAATTTAATAGTCAACCACTTCTCTTGGATATACTATCAATTTCTCGGGTCTATGACCTTCAGGGTTAAATATATACGCCATAGAATACAAATTTTGACATTTTTCACACAAAAGTCAGAGTCCATTTGACCCGCTAAACATTGACCGATCTTTATCAAAACAGACATTCTTATTCTTTGGCCCAATCCCCTTTTCCATGTTAAAATTCGAGATGTTTTAGCCATAATTGCGGCCTCTGGAGCGACCAGAAAAACCGGCAAAAATTAAGTATTTGGTCCATTTCAACCTCTAAATATTAACCGATCTTTCCCAAAAACAATAGGGGTCTTTACTGGGCCGAACCCATCCTACATGCAAAATTTCGTGACGATTGATCCATAACTGTGGCCTAGGACCAATATTTCGTGGCATTACAATCTCTTGGGACTGCACAAAGCTATAATACCCTGACAACATAGTTGTGTAGGATGTAAAATACGCCCGTCTAATAGCTTGTTAAAAAAATCCGCGTTTAGATTTATTATTGAAAAAATATTAAAAAAAAAATATATATATATATGGGCAATATTGCCAATTTTTTAACATAGCTGAAGCGGAGGTTCACCCCATTATAACTCGGGAACTACTTAAGTATATGAAAAAAAGTGAATAGTTTTGGGTTAATTGATCTGTCGTTGCAAACTGTTCATGATATTGACCTCCAAACTTTATTTTGGTGGAAGCTGTGTCTACTTTAATGTAAAAAAATGTGTAAAAACAAAATAAAACTAGAAGCCAACAAAATGGGGACTACGCCCCTTTTGTATCATTTTTAAAAATTTTAACTGCATCTACCTTTAAATGATGCTGACATTTTGAAGAATCTACGCGCTTCCTAAGTCTTGAAAATAATTTTTTTTAAAAAATTTCAAAATGCTGACCTTTTATAAGTTCCGTTTTTGAATTTCTTCCCCCTTGTCACTTTTTTTATACCTCTCACTTCTAAGACCTCAGCAGAGCTGTTTACAAAAGTTGCATGTATAAACCCAGACTAAGCTTTGAAAAAATATTTTTAAAACCTTCCCCGCATTTGCTAAGGTTTGAAAAAATATTTTCAAACAAGATTTAATAAAGATTTTAATAAATAATCTGCATATTTTATCCAAACCTTGAGTCTCACTAGATTTCAAAAATATAGCTAAGTGATTTAAATTTTAAAAAAATCATAAATTTAAGACATTTATATTTAAATTATTCAGCAATTATTACCGCACAATAGATTTTCGAATTCTTTTTCTTCTTACAAAATAAAATTTCACCTACAAAGATCATAAAAATTTCGTTTTCATAAATCGAAAGCAATGAAAACAGAGAGAGAGAGAGGGAGAGAAAGAGGCTAAGAATAACAAATTGAAAAGTAATTTCATTTTAATAATTCTCTAATTTGATTTCATTTACAAAAGAATTCAGAGACGATGAAGAAAACATCCAGCTGACAAAAGAATTGAAATGAGGCAACAACAACAATAACAACAACAAATGTTGTTGATGCTGCTGTGATAGGCCACAATGCCAGAGCCGCTTAAGAGTTACACCTGATGTGCTTAGCATAGGAACACCAGTTGTTTGGCAAGGGGGTAGGAGGGGCGACAGAGAATACCTATTAGGCATATCGGACGTCAAACGGGGGCTTAGAATTGAAACAAAAAATGGAAACAGAAAACAGAAAGGAAGACTGACTTGACTGAATGGCTGAAAATCAATTCAACGAAAGTACGGAATGTGTGTGTGTGCATTTGAGGGGGGAGGAGGGAAGTGTTGGACAGACAAATTTCAAAAAAAATCTTTCAAATAGCTACAATATTGGACATGTGTGTCTCGTTTGCTGAGTGATGCTGTCTTGATATCGGATACCATTACCACTGCTGATGATGCTTGTGCCGCTGCCATCATCTTCGACACATCTCTGGACACTCGGACAATGACGATGTTGATGATATCTGGAGCAAATAACGTTTTTTATTCGATTCGATTTTCTTTTCTTTCTGATTGCTTGTTTTGTCTTCCGCCTAACAAAAAACAAACAAACAAAGCGCAGAAGACAAAACCCAGATGAAAAGTAACATTTTGTAGCAGCATTTGGATTGGAATCCAATAATACGCTTTGATGGGGCACCCTAATCGCGTTTAGTGTAAAACGAAGAAAAACGTGAAACAAACCATTCAGAGAACAAATGAACAAAATTATTTCCCGAGAAACAAAAAAAAAACAATAATAATAAGAGGAAGAAGAAGAAGAAGAAGAAAAGGAAACAGTTCCATAAAATATTGAATTTTATCTTTTTAATCTTCTTATTTTTTGTCATCGATTCCGTTTGATAAAAAAAACAAATTGTCGCTCATTTTCACTAAAAAATTTAATAAAAAAAAATATTTTTTGAAAAAATACCTGTCTTTGGCTTGACATAAAAAATATGTCAAATACTTTTTGATAAAAATACAATAACCGACGCCTTTGAAATTAAAAAAAATATTTTATAAAAAACCAACGATTTGGTAATTTTTTAAAAAAAAAAACATTTTTTAAAAAAAATCACGACATTTTTTATATAAAAAAATAAAAATATTTTTTAAAAAATTCAGAAGTTGACAAAAAAATATTTTTTTTTAAATCCACGCCTTTTCTATATAATAAACCAGTGAGCGAAGCAGTATAGTCGGACGAGGCCAACCATATGAAACCCTACACAACATACACGAAAATCTAACTTTCTGCGGTGTAGTTCTGAGCTTGGGCAATATTTCGCGATATTTGCTCCCTCTTGACCGACTAGAGGTCAACAAGTATTCCTAATATCGAGACAGCTCTTCTCATTACTTGTCCAGATTCCCATCACCGTGGGATGTGTTATGATGTTCGGCTTTCAATTGTGATCTATAGGTCGACTTGCAAAACACAAAAAATAAGTTTTCGGTCCACTTCATTCCAAAAGTATTATCTGATAATCACCGAAAATTATCGGCGTTGTCCTTGACCATACCAGGATCCTCATGGAAAATTTCAAAGCGATCAGCGATATATTTCCGCCCTCTAGTGTGGTAATATATGAATACGTAAGCACCTGTAAATATTTGCGTGTAACTCCCACATCTGAGTATACGACCCTATAATTGGTATCAAATTAAAGGTCTACCACTCCTCTTGGATATACTATAAACTTCTCGGGTCTATGTCCTTCAGGGTCAATTATATACGCAATAGAATACAAATTTTGTCATTTTTCACACAAAAGTATGGGTCCATTTGACACGCTAAATATTGACCGATCTTTGTCAAAACAGGCATGCTTATTCTTTGGCCCGAACCTCTTCTCTATGCAAAAATTCGCGATGTTTGGGCCATAATTGCGGCCTCTGGAGCGCCCAGAAAAACCGACAAAAATTAAGTATTTGGCCCATTCCATCCCCTAAATATTAACCGATCTTTACCAAAGGATGGATCTTCATTGGGCAGAACCCATCCTACATGCAAAATTTCGTGAAGATTGGTCCATAACTCTGACCTGTATCGTGTTTACAAATTATAATGGACAGATGGACGGACGGACACACATGTCTTGATCGATTCAGCTAGTCGAGATATGACGATCGGTATACTTAAAGGCGTTACAAACTCTTGGGGCTGCACAAAGCTATAATACCCTGACAACATGTTCCTTTTGAGAATATGCATAGAATCACTTTCTAAGTCGATTTAGGCAGCCTATTGAAATTGGGAAAAATCGGTTCAGATTTAGATATAGCTCCCATATATATTTTCATCCGATTTGATGTAAACGGTACATAAATATATTTCGATTTGCACGAAATTTGGCCTAATGATATAGGGCTAAAATGATGTGTGTTAAGTTTCCTGAAAATCGGTTCAGATTTAGATATAGCTCCCATATATATTTTCGTCCGATTTTATGTAAATAGTGCAGCAAAGTCCCTATATATCTCTCGATTTGCACGAAATTTGGCACAACGTAATGAATTAGGCCTAGAATGATGTGTGTTAAGTTTCCTGAAAATCAGTTCAGATTTAGATTTAGCTCCCATATATATTTTCGTCCGATTTAAGGTAAATGTCGCTCCAAAGTCCCTACATAGCTTTCGATTTGCACGAAATTTGGCATAGCGTACTGAATAAAGTCTAGAATGATGTGTGCTAAGTTTCCTGAAAATCGGTTCAGATTTAGATATAGCTCCCATATATACTTTCGTCCGATTTAATTAAAACGGTCTCTAAATATTTTTCGATTTGCACGAAATTTGGCACAGCCTAATGATTTAGGTTTAGAATCATGTGTGTTAAGTTTCCTGAAAATCGGTTCAGATTTAGATATAGCTCCCATATATTCTCGTCCGATTTAAGGTAAATGGTGTACCAAAGTCCACATATATCTTTCGATTTGCACGAAATTTGGCATAGCGTACTGAATAAAGTCTAGAATGATGTGTGTTAAGTTTCCTGAAAATCGGTTCAGATTTAGATATAGCTCCCATATATATTTTCGTCCGATTAAATGAAAACGGTCCCTAAATATCTTTTGATTTGAAATTTGGCACAGCCTAATGATTTAGGTTTAGAACGATGTGTGTTAAATTTCCTGAAAATCGATTCAGATTTAGATATAGCTCCCATATATATTCTCCTCCAATTTAATGTAAATGGTGCACCAAAGTCCACATATATCTTTCGATTAGCACGAAATTTGGTAATGTGTGCTATGTTTTGGTTCAGATTTAGATATAGCCCCCGTATATATTTTCTTCTGATTTTTTGTAAATTGTGGACTACAGACCCAAAGTTTGTTCGATGAAAATCGATTTTGTCCCATTGTAAGAAGCAACTCTATATCTGATCAAATTAAAAATTTAGTATAGGTTGCAGAATGACATGTTTATGGATCCAATTTCATTTTACTGGTCCTTCAAAAATGCGACGTCTCTTAGGATTCATCTGTTGAATATACCCAAAATGGTGAAGGGTATCATATAGTCGGCCCCATCCGACTTTACTTCTTACTTTACTTGCTCCTTCATACATATAAATTGATCATTGAACCTGAAAAATATTCCAAGGGAATATACGAGTAATTACTCCCTTTTTATGGTCATTCCAATATCCTAAAATTGAACTATTTCCCCCACATTACCTTTACCTTAGCCAGACTCATTGATTTTTATGGCATAGCAAAGAAATATTCCAATAAAAATTCCAAAACCATTTACTCTTTCACACATGTGCGGATATTTAATTTGTTGCTGTTGTTGTTGTCGTTTCTTTATCTATCCACGAAAAGAAGAAACAATTCACATTTTTTTGTTTGGCTTTTGAATAATTAATGCGAAATGTTCGAATTTAAAACGATTTTGAATTGTTTTGAGCTGAAGGGCAGCATTTTCGTTTGATTCTTTTAATTCTTTCAACATCCCATTTTACGACTCCTACTCCAGCACTTTCCCATGGCCAAGAAAAAACACAAAAAATGGTATTTGGCAAAGACAGCTGCCACCAATAGCCGCACGGCCGGCAAACCATTCTTGGGTTTCTTTACTTGGGCGTTTATTTAGCATAACGAACGTGTCTATTCGGGCCACCCTGCTGCCCTCACTGCCGCCTATTACCCAAAATACACATTTTTCTCCATTTATAGTGCCTACAGCGATCGGTGACTATAGCTGGTGGTATTTTTTCTGCTCTTCGGTTTGGCGAGATAATAGACAACAAATGCCGGCATCGATAGAAATTTTTGTTAGTTTAGCTTTGTTTTGTTTCTTTTCGATTTTTTTCGGTTTTTGTCGGTTTTGTTGGAGGGATCTGCCCACAATAAATATTTAGCTTTCACAATTCGCAAGGCTCTTCTTTGGTGAAACAAAAATAAAAAAAGATCTGGCAGGGGAATAAAGCATCGATCGATGGCAGAGTCAGTTACCAAGCACCACCAGTTGACCACCAAAAACGCATTTTTTTTCTTGCCAAAGCTAGGAATCGGCAAGCATGACAACAGAGAGTGGGGGATGAGGAGGGTTGGCGAATGCCACCGGTATTCAAGACAATTCAGGTGAGGCCCACAATTGTACATTATTATGTGCGAAAGCATCTATCATTAGATGGAGTTGCTGCCGGAGTTGCTGAAGCCGATGCTTAGAGTTTCGGAATTGAAATTGCCATGGCAACTGTGCAAGTCAATGCCGAGCAAGTTGGCTATTTCCAATGAGAGGCTGTTTTGTTATTGGTTATGGTATTTGGCGTGTTACACGTATTTGGCAGTCATGACAACCCGACAGACATACAGTCGGACATTCAATGCCAATGTATTGGGAAAATCAAAAAAAAAAGAACAAATACCACCTACATTTTTAAATGCGAAGACAATTCCAACGATATTGGTACTTTCATTCGTTCTAAGCGATATCTTGAGAGAGATGTAATATATAGAAAATCTATAGAAACTATTTTTTTCAAGTATACAAATAGGTGTGGATTTTTTACAATATTTTTCAAATGATAACCAAGGTGTTGATTTTTAAATATATATTTTTTTATTTTAAAATAATATTTCAAGTATAAAAATAAGCGAGGATTTTTTAAAAATATTTTTTCAAAACATAAACAAGGCGCGGATTTATTGAAAATATTTGTTCAAATATAAAATATTTTTATACCCTTCACCACACTGTGGTACAGGGTATTATGTCTTTGTGCATATGTTTGTAACAAGCAAAAGGAAACGAGATAGACACATGGTTCCTTTTGAGAATATGCATAGAATCACTTTCTAAGTCGATTTATGCATGTCTGTCCGTCTGTAGATGTTAAATTGTAAACAAATTACAGGTCGCATGTATGATCCTATTTGGATGAAATTTGGCACAAGTCACTTATTTGACCCAAGGACGAACTCTATTGAAATTGGTGAAAATCGGTTCAGATTTAGATATAGCTCCCATATATATTTTCGTCCGATATAGGCACTAAAGTCCCTATATATCTTTCGATTTGCACGAAATTTGGCATAGCGTACTGAATTAGATTCAGAATGATGTGTGCTAAGTTTCGAGAAAATCTGGTCAGATTTAGATATAGCTCCCATATATATATTTTCGTCCGATTTTATGTAATTGGTGCATCAAAGTCCCTATATATCTTTCGATTTGCACAAAAATTTGGCATGTCGTACTGAATTAAGCCTGGAATGGCGTGTGCTAAGTTTCGAGAAAATCTGGTCAGGTTTAGATATCGCTCCCATATATATTTTCGTCCGATTTTATGTAAATAGTCCTTATATATTCTTCGATTTTCACTAAAATTTGCATAGGGTACTGAATTAAGCCTGGAATGATGTGTGCTAAGTTTTCGAATATTTTCGTCCGATTTTATGTAAATGGTGCACCAAAGTCCCTATATATCTTTTGATTTATACGAAATTTTGCATAAGGTAGTGAATTAGGTCCAGAATGATGTGTGTTAAGTTTCGTGAAAATCGGTGCAGATTTAGATATAGCTCCCATATATAGTTACGCCCGATTTAAGGAAAATGGGCTAACAAAGTCCCTATATGTCTTTCGATTTGCACGAAAATTTGGCAAAGCGTAATGAATTAGGTCTAGAATGATGTGTGTTAAGTTTCGTGAAAATCGGTTCAGATTTAGATATAGCTCGCATATATAGTTTTGTCCGATTTAATGTAAATGGTGTACCAAAGCCCCTATATATCTTTCGATTTTCACGAAATTTGGCATAAGGTACTGAATTTGGTCCAGAATGATGAGTGGTAAGTTTCGTGAAAATCGGTTCAAATTTAGATATAGCTCCCATCTATATATTCGTCCGATTAAAGGAAAATGGGCCAACAAAGTCCCCATATGTCTTTCGATTCGCACGAAATTTGACATAGAGTAGTGAATTAGGACCAGAATGATGTGTGCTAAGTTTCGTGAAAATTGATTCTGATATAGATATAGCTGCCATATATATTTTCGTCCGATTTTATGTAAATGATGCACCAAAGTCCCTATATATCTTTCGATTTGCACGAAATTTGGCATAGGGTACTGAATTAGGTCCAGAATGATGTTTGGTAAGTTTCGAGAAAATCTGGTCAGATTTAGATATAGCTCCCATATATATTTTCGTCCGATTAAGGTAAATGGCTCACCAAAGTCTCTATATATCAATCGATTCGCACGAAATTTGGCAAAGGGTACTGAATTAGGTCCAGAATGATGTGTGTCAATTTTCATGAAAATCGGTTTAGATTTATATATAGCTCCCACATATATATTTTCGTCCGATTTTATGTAAATGATGCACCAAAGTCCCTATATATCTTTCGATTTGCACAAAATTTGGCATGTCGTTCTGAATTAAGCCTGGAATGATGTGTGCTAAGTTTCGAGAAAATCTGGTCAGATTTATATATAGCCCCCATATATATTTTCGTCCGATGTAAGGAAAATGGGCCAACAAAGTCCCCATATATCTTTCGATTTGCACGAAATTTGGCATAGGGTACTGAATTAGGTCCAGAATGATGTGTGGTAAGTTTCGTGAAAATCGGTTCAGATTTAGATATAGCTCCCATATATATTTTTTCGTCCGATTTAAGGTAAATTGTGTACCAAAGTCCCTTGATATCTTCCGGTTTGCACGAAATTTGTCATAGGGTACTGAATTAGGTCCGGAATGATGTGTGGTAAGTTTCGTGAAAATCGGTTCAGATATAGCTTATATATCTGACCAAATGAAAAATTTAGTATCGGTTGCAGAACGACATGTTTATGTATCCAATTTCATTATACTGGTCCTTTAAAACTGCGACGTCTGTTAGAATTCATCTGTTGAATATACCCAAAGTGGTGAAGGGTATCATATAGTCGGTCCCGTCCGACTTTACTACTTTCCTTACTGGTTTCAAGTACATAGTACATACATAGGCGTGGATTTTTTTAAATATTTTTTCTAGTATAAACATAGTCGTGGATTTATTTTAAATACTTTTTGAAGTATAAACTCAGGCGTGGCTTTTTTTAAAAATATAAACACGCCTTTTTTTATATATTTGAAAAAAAAAATACTTTTCACAAGAGTTCTAAGATCTTCCAAAGGTCTTCTCTTCTAAAGAAGATATTCTCCATTGTGTCAAGCAGGAATTTCCATCTCGAACACTGCACAATATGTCGCTCATTAAGAGAGAGAGAGAGAGAGAGAGAGAGAGAGAGAGAGCAGCACGAGGCGTTGCTGCAATAGCTTCAAAAATACCAAAATCTTTCCCTACTTCGTCTCTGCTAGACCGCTCATTATTATGAGCGGTGTGATGTACACGGTCGAGTTTTTTGGATAATTTAAAAAAAAAACTAAATTTTTTGTTGAACTTTCGATTTCATTTTTTAATCGTTTTTTCACTTTTTTTTCACTTACGTACACACATGTTAATACCCTTTGTTGTGTGTTAGAAATTATAGTTCCGTTGTGGTTGTGTGTGGCTGCTGTACAACAAAAAAACAAAACAGATGCAACCTCTACAAATCGTCTTCATTGTTGTCTGTCCCGCCGTCCTCCGTCTGTCTGCATCGTCATCGGTAATGGTGATGATGATGATGGACTTTTGAACTTGGGCCAGGGATTTAATGAAAACATTTACATCGAGCCAGTGGCCATGGCACCAGTCCAGTGACACCGACTCTTGGCTGCAACACCGGCGTGCTGCTGCTACTTCTTCTTCATCGTCTTCTTCTTCTTTGACGTGGTAACCAAATGGAAGTACTGGCAAACCATCGAATTGATTGGCTGCCAAAGTCTATCGCGGCGATTTGTATCCGTCATTTGAACAATTAAACGTTACTCGTACTTTTTTTCTATTTTTAATTAAACACTTGAATGAAGCGGCTAATAAACATCGAATTATCTGGCAACGGTTGGTAGTTTTCTTCTTCGTTGTTGTTGTTGCTGATATTTTCAATTGTAATAGTAAAATGTTTACAATCGATTACAACATTAATCCGCCGGACCAGACAAAGGAAGTCTAATTATTTATAGTTTCACTTTCACTTCGACAATTTGATTTGAGGCTTAATTCTGATTCTTTGGAAATTGTGGCGGGGGGATGGGATGGGGAAAAAGAAAGCTAATTTATGGCTGAACATTAAAGGTTCCAGTAGGGTTGAAAGGGAATATTATTTGTGAACAGGGTCATTTTTACATAATATCAAAAATATAATTATTGGGTATATTTTTTAGAAATATGTTTCAATCATATGTTCGAGGTGTAGATTGAATTTTTTAAAAAATATTTTTCTCAATGACCACCCCAAGGCGTGGATTCTTTACAAATATTTTTTTTCAAGACATAACCAAAGATTGGATTTTTTAAACATATTTTTTCAAGAGATAACCAAGGTGTGGATTTTTATACCCTTCACCACACTGTGGTTCAGGGTATTATGTCTTTACGCATATGTTTGTAACAGGCAAAAGCAAACGAGATAGACACATAGTACCTTTTGAGAATATGCATAGAATAACTTTCTGAGTCGATTTATGCATGTCCGTCCGTCTGTCTGTCCATCTGTAGATGTTAAATTGTAAACCAAGTACAGGTCGCATTTATGATCCGATTTGGATGAAATTTGGCACAAGTCTCCCATATATATTTTCGCCCGATTTAAAGTTAATGGGGTGCCAAAGTCGCTATACATCTCTCGATTTGCACGAAATTTGACATAGAGTAGTGAATTAAGTCCAGAATGATGTGTGCCAAGTTTCGTTGAAATCGGTTCAGATTTAGATATAGCTCCCATATATATATTCGTCCGATTAAAGGTAAATGTTGCACCAAAGTCCCTATATATCTTTCGATTTGCACGAAATTTGGCATAGTGTAATGAATTAGGAGTAAAATGATGTGTGTTAAGTTTCCCGAAAATCGGTTCAGATTTAGATATAGCTCCCATATATATATATATTCGTCCGATTGAAGGTAAATGATGCACCAAAGTCCCTATATATCTTTCGATTTGCACGAAATTTGGCATAGGGTACTGAATTAAGTTTAAAAGGATGTGTGCCACGTTTCGAGAAAATCGGTTCAGATTTAGATATAGCTCCCATATATAGTTTCGTCCGATTTAATGTAAATGGTGCACCAAAGTCCCCATATATGTTTCGATTTGCACGAAATTTGACACAGCGTAATGAATTAGGTCTAGAATTATGTGTGTTAAGTTTCCTGAAAATCGGTTCAGATTTAGATATAGCTCCCATATCAATTTTCGTCCGATTTAAGGAAAATGGGCCAACAAAGTCCCTATATATGTTTCGATTTGCACGAAATTTGACACAGTGTAATGAATTAGGTCTAGAATTATGTGTGTTAAGTTTCCTGAAAATCGGTTCAGATTTAGATATAGCTCCCATATCTATTTTCGTCCGATTTAAGGAAAATGGGCCAACAAAGTCCCCATATATCTTTCGATTTGCACAAAATTTGGCATAAGATACTGAATTAGGTCTAGAATGAAGTGCGTTAAGTTTCCTGAAAATCGGTTCATATTTGGATATAGCCCACATATATAGTTTCGTCCGATTTTATGTGAATGGTGCACTAAAGTCCCTATATCTCTCTCGATTTGCACGAAATTTGGCACAGCGTAATGAATTAGGTCTAGAATGATGTGTGTTAAGTTTCGTGAAAATCGGTTCAGATTTAGATATAGCTCCCATATATATATTTTCGTCCGATTTTATGTACATGGTGCACCAAAGTCCCTTAATATGTTTCGATTTGCACGAAATTTGGCACAGCGTAATGAATTAGGTCTAGAATGCGTTAAGTTTCCTGAAAATCGGTTCAGATTTAGATATAGCTTATATATCTGACTAAATGAAAAATTTAGAATCGGTTGCAGAATGACATGTTTATTGATCCAATTTCATTTTACTGGTCCATAAAAAATGCGACGTCTGTTAGGATTCATCTGTTGAAAATACCCAAAGTGGTGAAGGATATCATATAGTCGGCCCCGTCCGACTGTACTACTTTCCTTACTGGTTTAAACATATTTTTTCAAGAGATAACCAAGGCGTGGAATTTTTAAACATATTTTTTCAAGGGATAACCATGGCGTGGATTTTCTCATGCCTTTGATTTTCAAAAGTATTTTTTCAATCACAGTCAATTTTGTTGCCAATAAAATTCTATGCAATTTCATGAGTACAACGGAGGGGGTCTAATGCATTTTTCAACACTCTTGCACGTGTTTCACGCTTATTTAAAATCTCAAAACGCTAACAGTTACTTGGAAAATCCCTCATATCAAAACCAGCTATCCCATTACTAATCATAATCAAAATATTGACACACCAAAAAAATAAATTGTGAACACAGTTTTTTTTTTCGCCCATGAAGATTATTGCGAAAAGTTTTCAAAACAGAGTTTGTTGTTATTTTAATGTTTGAATTCACATTTTGAACCATTTCGAATTGTTAATTTGAAAATAATCTAAACATTTCTAATTGCTTCAATTATTCGGAATAATTATCGGCAATTTGTTAGAAGAGAGACACGAAACGAATTAAATTTCCGCATGCGCAAGAAAGTATTCAAATTTTCGAAAATTTCGTTATTGGTGGCGGGTGGTTGGGAAATATTTAAATATTCACATAATTGAGTGTGAAAACTAAAAGGTGTTTTAATGAACGATTTAAAGAAAACCTTTCGGAATTTGGTGGCGGAAAATTTCCAATTTGTCGTTTAATTGGCCGACTGCTAGCATGCATATCAATGGGGTCTAATTTTCGAAAGGTGTACACCGATAAATGACCATAAAAGGTCATTGATTGGGTAAATATCGATTATTTCGATTGTGAAAATGTCATGAGAAATACAAAAACAAAAAAAAAACATGCCATGAGAAAGTCAAGTACATGGGAAGCATGTCATACGATCCAGGGACACGTCACATGTTCCATGAAACAACGAGTTGGAAGAAAAATTGTATTCAGAAAAATCATATTCAAATTATATTCTAGGGCTTTATAAAATATTATCTAAAAGCTTGGGAAAATATTCAGAAACCTCCATTCTAAAAAAATATTCCAAAAAAATCCACAATTATCTAAGGGCTAGAAGCAAGAGTTTTTTTACAAATGTTTGGGCTTGAGAAATGTTCGTTTCACGCTTATAACCAAGCTAGAAAGTTTGTATACATAGGTGCATTTGTTTTTAATGGAAGACATGTCTGTCATCTATTTTAGCACCATGACTCATGGATCAATAATCCATTTGAAACCCCCTTTCCTTTAGCAATTACAGTCACGTCTTCGAATATGGAGCTGTTTACATACGAATACATATTCGTATGATTGGAATTTTTAAATTCATTTCTTTTCGATTCTAATTAAGAAATTGTATCACTTTCCAGAAATAAACATAGAATTGAAGAAAAATTGTTAGAGGTGATTGACTTAGCCAAAATACTTTGCAGTAAATTTTGGAAGATAAATATTCAATATTTAAAAAAAAATCCACTCCCAAAAAATGATTAAAAAAATCCTCGAATTTAATAAAGCCCCGAAAAAAATTATTTCAAATTCCACACCTTTGATAAAGCCCAAAAATAATATTTAAAAATTTCAGGCATTTGGTAAAGCCCCACGCCTTTGTTAAGTCTCCAAAAAACATTCTTTTAAAAATCCACGCCTATGTTAAGTCTCCAAAAAACATTCTTTTAAAAATCCACGCCTATGTTAAGTCTCCAAAAAACATTCTTTTAAAAATCCACGCCTATGTTAAGTCTCCAAAAAACATTCTTTTAAAAATCCACGCCTATGTTAAGTCTCCAAAAAACATTCTTTTAAAAATCCACGCCTATGTTAAGTCTCCAAAAAACATTCTTTTAAAAATCCACGCCTATGTTAAGTCTCCAAAAAACATTCTTTTAAAAATCCACGCCTATGTTAAGTCTCCAAAAAACATTCTTTTAAAAATCCACGCCTATGTTAAGTCTCCAAAAAACATTCTTTTAAAAATCCACGCCTATGTTAAGTCTCCAAAAAACATTCTTTTAAAAATCCACGCCTATGTTAAGTCTCCAAAAAACATTCTTTTAAAAATCCACGCCTATGTTAAGTCTCCAAAAAACATTCTTTTAAAAATCCACGCCTATGTTAAGTCTCCAAAAAACATTCTTTTAAAAATCCACGCCTATGTTAAGTCTCCAAAAAACATTCTTTTCAAAATCCACGCCTATGTTAAGTCTCCAAAAAACATTCTTTTAAAAATCCACGCCTATGTTAAGTCTCCAAAAAACATTCTTTTAAAAATCCACGCCTATGTTAAGTCTCCAAAAAACATTCTTTTAAAAATCCACGCCTATGTTAAGTCTCCAAAAAACATTCTTTTAAAAATCCACGCCTATGTTAAGTCTCCAAAAAACATTCTTTTAAAAATCCACGCCTATGTTAAGTCTCCAAAAAACATTCTTTTAAAAATCCACGCCTATGTTAAGTCTCCAAAAAACATTCTTTTAAAAATCCACGCCTATGTTAAGTCTCCAAAAAACATTCTTTTAAAAATCCACGCCTATGTTAAGTCTCCAAAAACATTCTTTTAAAAATCCACGCCTATGTTAAGTCTCCAAAAAACATTGTTTTAAAAATCCACGCCTATGTTAAGTCTCCAAAAAACATTCTTTTAAAAATCCACGCCTATGTTAAGTCTCCAAAAAACATTCTTTTAAAAATCCACGCCTATGTTAAGTCTCCAAAAAACATTCTTTCAAAAATCCACGCCTATGTTAAGTCTCCAAAAAACATTCTTTTAAAAATCCACGCCTATGTTAAGTCTCCAAAAACATTCTTTTAAAAATCCACGCCTATGTTAAGTCTCCAAAAAACATTCTTTTAAAAATCCACGCCTATGTTAAGTCTCCAAAAAACATTCTGTTAAAAATCCACGCCTATGTTAAGTCTCCAAAAAACATTCTTTTAAAAATCCACGCCTATGTTAAGTCTCCAAAAAACATTCTTTTAAAAATCCACGCCTATGTTAAGTCTCCAAAAAACATTCTTTTAAAAATCCACGCCTATGTTAAGTCTCCAAAAACATTCTTTTAAAAATCCACGCCTATGTTAAGTCTCCAAAAAACATTCTTTTAAAAATCCACGCCTATGTTAAGTCTCCAAAAAAAAATCTTTTAAAAATCCACGCCTGCTGACTATATGATACCCTTCACCACTGTGGGTATATTCAACAGATGAATCCAAACAGACGTCGCATTTTTAATAGAGCAATAAAATGAAATTGGATCCATAAACATGTCATTCTGCAAGCGATACTAAATTTTTCATTTGGTCAGATATAGAAGCTATATCAGAATCTGAACCGATTTTCAGGAATCTTAACACACATCATTCCAGACCTAATTCATTACGCTGTACCAAATTTCGTGCAAATCGAGAGATATATAGGGACTTTGGTGCACCATTTACATTAAATCGGACGAAAATATATATGAGAGCTATATCTAAATCTGAACCGATTTGCACGAAATTTAACACCCGTCGTTCTAGACTTAATTCAGAACGCTGTGCCAAATTTCGTGCCAATCGAAGCATATATAGGGACTTTGGTGCATCATTCACATAAAATCGGAGGAAAATATATATGGGAGCTATATCTAAATCTAGACCGATTTTCAAGAAATTTAACACATATCTTTCTAGACTTAATTCAGTACGCTATGCCAAATTTCGTGCAAATCGAAATCTGTATGTGGACTTTTGTGCACCAGTTACTGTAAATCGGACGAAAATATATATGGGAGCTATATCTAAATCTGAACCGATTTTCACGAAATTTAACACATATCGTTTTAGACCTAATTCATTACGTTATGCCAAATTTCGTGCAAATCGAATGATATTAGGGGCCTTTGGTGCACCATTTACATAAAATCGGACGAAAATATATATGGGAGCTATATCTAAATCTGAACCGATTTTCAGGAAATTTAACACACGACTTCCTAGACTTAATTCAGTACGCTATGCCAAATTTCGTGCAAATCGAAGCATATAGGGACTTTGGGGCACCATTTACCTAAAATCGGACGAATATATATATGGAAGCTATATCTAAATCTGAACCGATTTTCACGAAATTTAACACATATCGTTCTAGAGTTAGTTCAGAACTCTGTGCCAATCGAAAGATTTATAGAGACTTTGGTGCACCATTTACACAAAATCGGACGAAAATATATATGGGAGCTATATCTAAATCTGGACCGATTTTTATGAAATTTAACACATATCGTTCTAGACTTAATTCAAAACGCTGTGCCAAATTTCGCGCCAATCGAATGATATATATGGACTTTGGTGCACCTTTTACCTTAAATCGCACGAAAATATATATGGGAGCTATATCTAAATCTGAACCGATTTTTTCCAATTTCAATAGGGTTCGTCCTTGGGCCAAATAAATGAGCTGTGCCAAATTTCATCCAATTCGAATCAAAAATGCGACCTGTACTTTGTTTACAATTTTACATGGACAGACAGACGGACGGACGGACATGCATAAATCGACTTAGAAAGTGATGATGCATATTCTCAAAAGGAACCATGTGTCTAGTTTCCTTTTGCCTTTTACAAACATATGCACAAAGACATAATACCCGTATCGCAGTGTTGTGAAGGGTATAAAATAATCTTTTAAAAATCCACGCCTATGTTAAGTCTCCAAAAAACATTCTTTTAAAAATCCACGCCCTGGTTAGGCTTGAAAGAAAAACATTTAACAATCCATGCATGTGTCGGGTTTGTGAAAAATAGTTTTTAAAAAAATCCAAGGCTTGAAAAACTAAAAACAATAAACTTTCGTTAAAGCTTGAAAAAAATCTACGCTTACCTAAGGTTTGAAAAAGGTTCGGAATAATTAACCATTAAATATGTAACAAATTTTGGCAAAACACCTTTCTTCGCAATGCTGTTCAGCTTTCGAAGCGTGCTATTATTTTTGACACCTTAACATTTATGGGTAGGTCGAATATCGAATGGCCATCCATGGCCGTCATCATTCATCAACCATCATTTGTAAAATAGCAAATTAATGCCGACAGCCAGAATGGTCCGAATACAGCATTTGTGATTAACAAAGCCATTCATTAAAAAAAAATATGAAAAAGAAAAGTGATGGATGGTTGGTTGGATCGAAGTAAAGGAAGCTTTCTTGATTACAAAATACCAATCTAAATGCTGGCGAAAATAGTGGTATTGAAAGGAAAAATTCCAAAACAAAAATCACAACAAATTCGAACGAAATAGAAAATCTGCACACCGGCCAACCGATCCGCTCTAATAAAAAGCGCTACGAATGATCGATGCGAATTTAAATAACAATAAATCTGATAATGAAGATGATCGATCAGACAAAGCGGATTGAAACTCAAGAAGGCTAATCTAAATGGAGTTGTGATCTCCATACGAAGTCGATGTCAGCGATCAGCGATTATCGGCGAGTGAGCGCGCGAGCAAATATTAGCTGGGGCAAGTTCAACGAAAGTGAACTCGATTAAAAGAGACTGTGGCCAAACTCAATTTCATTATTTGTTTTTTTTTCGTGTGGCTGAATAGTCTGTCAGTCAGTTGGTCAGTGAAATTGGAGTGTCGATGCCAATCATAGAGGGGGGTAATATGTTCGCACATTCATTCATTCATTTTCAGCTTTTGTTGAGGTTATTTCTGTTCCCCTCTTCACTATCTTCTTCGTCTTCTTCTAGCCACTACGGATATTTATCTATGATGGCCGGAGATGCTGACCACCATCATCATTTGCTGAAAATCGAGAAAAAGAAAAGATCACAACAACAATGGCTGTAAAAAGTAAACTATAGAGTATCGACATGACATCGTCGTCATTGACTTGGCTATGATAATAAAAAAGTTTTAGTGTCCAAACAACAGCAACAACAAATATGAATTGTAGTTATTTTATTTTTTTTTTTTACATTCATATATGATCTCTGAAATGTAACGAATTTTACAGAGGAACTAAACCGAGCTTTGACTTTCTCTCAATGAACACAATATTAATGTTTTCATATTTCGATCTCAATACGGAATTTAGACTCGAAGAAAATTCGAAAAAAATAAAGGCTTGTATTAAAAAAAAAAATTTTTTTTTTGAGACTTAACAAAGGCGTCGATTTTTTAAACAATATTTTTGGAGACTTAACAAAGGCGTGGATTTTTTTAAAGAATATTTTTGGAGACTTAACAAAGGCGTGGATTTTTTAAACAATATTTTCGGAGACTTAACAAAGGCGTGGATTTTTTTAAAGAATATTTTTGGAGACTTAACAAAGGCGTGGATTTTTTAAACAATATTTTTGGAGACTTAACAAAGGCGTGGATTTTTTTAAACAATATTTTTGGGGACTTAACAAAGGCGTGGATTTTTTAAACAATATTTTTGGAGACTTAACAAAGGCGTGGATTTTTTAAACAATATTTTTGGAGACTTAACAAAGGCGTGGATTTTTTAAACAATATTTTTGGAGACTTAACAAAGGCGTGGATTTTTTAAACAATATTTTTGGAGACTTAACAAAGGCGTGGATTTTTTAAACAATATTTTTGGAGACTTAACAAAGGCGTGGATTTTTTAAACAATATTTTTGGAGACTTAACAAAGGCGTGGATTTTTTAAACAATATTTTTGGAGACTTAACAAAGGCGTGGATTTTTTAAACAATATTTTTGGAGACTTAACAAAGGCGTGGATTTTTTAAACAATATTTTTGGAGACTTAACAAAGGCGTGGATTTTTTAAACAATATTTTTGGAGACTTAACAAAGGCGTGGATTTTTTAAACAATATTTTTGGAGACTTAACAAAGGCGTGGATTTTTTAAACAATATTTTTGGAGACTTAACAAAGGCGTGGATTTTTTAAACAATATTTTTGGAGACTTAACAAAGGCGTGGATTTTTTAAACAATATTTTTGGAGACTTAACAAAGGCGTGGATTTTTTAAACAATATTTTTGGAGACTTAACAAAGGCGTGGATTTTTTAAACAATATTTTTGGAGACTTAACAAAGGCGTGGATTTTTTAAACAATATTTTTGGAGACTTAACAAAGGCGTGGATTTTTTAAACAATATTTTTGGAGACTTAACAAAGGCGTGGATTTTTTAAACAATATTTTTGGAGACTTAACAAAGGCGTGGATTTTTTAAACAATATTTTTGGAGACTTAACAAAGGCGTGGATTTTTTAAACAATATTTTTGGAGACTTAACAAAGGCGTGGATTTTTTAAACAATATTTTTGGAGACTTAACAAAGGCGTGGATTTTTTAAACAATATTTTTGGAGACTTAACAAAGGCGTGGATTTTTTAAAGAATAGTTTTGGAGACTTAAAGAATATTTTTCGAGACTTAACAAAGGCATGGATTTTTTAAAGAATATTTTTGGAGACTCAAAGAATATTTTTGGAGACTTAACAAAGGCATGGATTTTTTAAAGAATATTTTTGGAGACTTAAAGAATATTTTTGGAGACTTAGCAAAGACATGGATTTTTTAATGAATACTTTTGGAAACTTAAAGAATATTTTTGGAGACTTAACAAAGGCGTGGATTTTTTAAACAATATTTTTGGAGACTTAACAAAGGCTGGGATTTTTTTAAGATCCTGTCGAGTATTTTTTATAACAACAATTTTCAATCTTTGTATTTTTCAATTTCTCATTTATGAATTCTTCTTCTTTTTCTGTGGAAACTGTAAACAAACTCAGAATTGGAAGAATACAATTTAGTTTAAATATCTGAAAGTCAAAGCGACATAATGACCAAGTAGCCTAGACTGACCTAGCAACAAAACGGGATGTTTTGATGTCCAATTGAGCCATTGACCAAAATGGTGATTCTTCAGTTATTTTGGAGACTAGGTTGTCTGTCGCTATTGGCCTTCGTTGTGGACAATTGATCGTCACTTTAGTTTGTTTGTTGACTTAATTGCTTTGATTAATGATATGAAAGTCGTCAATTTTATGGGAATTTAACGATTTATTTGTCTCCTGTTTTTTTTTCATTTTTTTTTGTGTCGTCAACCAGCAGCCATTGCCCGAAAAGTGTCTAACGGGTGTTATTTTATTCTCAAAAGAAGTTTTGTTTTATTTTCTTATATGTTTTATTTTATTTTTTATGTGTGTGTGTGTTTTTTCTCTCGATTTATTTTAAATGTTTATTTGGAAAATTGATTTGACCATCAAACAATAGATTTGTTATCTCAGCCAGACAAAGAAGAAGAAGACATCATGTTAAACATCGGTAGTAAGGCAATCGAATAACAGAATACCAGACATTTTGAAAGAAAAATTAGTATAAAACGATTCTTTTTTACTGTTTTTTTTTTTTTCTTCAATACAATTCAATTCATTTCAATTTTAATTTTTTTTTTTTTTTTTTTTTTAAACATGATAACAAAGGAAAAAAGAAAAGACGATCAGTAAACGAATTGAAAAGAATTCCATAGAATTGTGGACGAGTAAAAGTGAAATGATAGCGATTTTCAATCACACACTAAATAATAGAATAACGTTCGTTGCTGCAGATGGCATTCTGCGAATCGCTTTTGTTGACAACTTTCGATTTTATTTTGGCAGCATTTTTGTCAAATTTTGTAAAAAAAAGTTCATGCAATTAATATAAAATTGAAAAATAAAGATAATTAAGTTAAGATAAAGTAAATTAAAAAGATAATTTCAAGACCTGAATAAGGTTGGAATTTTTCTTTTTGGAAGAAAATTTTTGTAAAGCTTAAGACAAATAAATCAAGCTTGAATTTTCGTACCCATTATAGGAATGCAAGAAGAACAGATCAGCTTTATCTTCTTATGGTCTTCCTTAGAAGGTCAAATATATTTCATAATTTATGTCCGACTTCTTTCTGCAACCACTTTTTTATTTATATAGTTTGTCTCTCTGGT
>NW_026880294.1:0-30805 GCF_032173495.1 Musca vetustissima
TATTATGATTTTTCTAATGCAAGGGATGGTCGGCCGCTCGTTCCTGATCTTAATGGTTGGCAGTTATAATTTGAATTTGTTGGACTTGCAGAGCAGTCGTTGCCTGCTGGTAGCGTTCGTTCAGTGTCGATGATGGTGTTGTAAAATGTAAATTAAATAAAAATTTTCGCTGGGCAATGTAATTGGAAGGAATTTAGGGTGCATTTATTGTGCATCAACAAATTTATTGTTAGAATTAAAAAGGAGGGGGTTGGTATTTGACTGCAGGTTAAAGGTATCTAGCTTGACGGAAATCAACACCTCAATGCAATATGATTTAAATTATCGTGTAAATAAATACGCGTCTCAAATGGTTCTTCAAAAATATTCTTTAAAAATCCACACCTATAATGGTCATTGAAAAAATATTCTTCATTAATTCACACCTTGTATGGTCTTTGAAAAAATATTCTTTAAAAAATCCACGCCTATAATGGTCCTTTTTCACATTTATTCTCCTTCATTTATTTTCTTGATTTGCTAAGTGACTTTCATGTTTTGTTTTCAGCTTAACAATTCACCACATTTTATGCGCCCTTGTGAGAATTTGCTTAAGTTGTTAGAAACAAAAAAAAAAGAGGAACAAAATTACAAATATACTTTTGTAACTTGTTCGTCGTTCTATTGTGAAGAGGAACAACCAAAAGTTTCCTTTTCAACAACTAAAGTTGACCGTTGCATTTAAAAAAAATATGCGCTGTAAAATGCAATTTAAGTTTCTTTTACTTTTTTTGGTCCCAGAATGGGAATATTTGTCATTAATTTAGCGGATGATGTATACAAAAATTATTTTCAATGGAACTTTATTTTCTTTGGAAATTTTTCGCAAAATGTCTTTATTGTCACAAATTTGGAAAATGTTTCCAATTGGAGAGGGAATTTTAAATGTCATTGGATAAAAGGAAATTTTGAGATTCTCTTAAGGTAGACTGGTCTTCCATACAAAGACAGAAAGTCCTACTGGCTGGACTTTTCGGTACTGTTGATGGAATGGAATGATAAAAAATAATCACCCCTATTCCGTATATCGTCGTTGTCGACGTCGTTTCATTGTCGACATCGACATCACCTCGACATTGATTTGGTGTTCCGTAACACTCATGACGATATCGACTATATATCGATAATATCAACAAAACAAAAAACACATCTTTAAAATGGTAATCAGCTGTTTATTTTGTTTGATATTTTGGCTTAAGGGGACCCCCCCATTCTCGGTGTCAAAATTTTTTTGATTTAATTCGAATCTACACTAATTCAAGAATCTCCCTACAAAATTTCAAGTGAAAATCTCAAGAACTCTTGAAAATATAGCCGATTTATTGTGTCAGCATCAAGTGACGTCTAAAGGGCTTCTCAAACTTTAAACACGTTTTTCTCTTTTGCGAATGGCGGGCACGATAACTCAAAAACTAAAAACCCAATCGATTCCAAATTTTTATACATTTCTCTGTGAGTGTATAACTCTCGTATGAACTAGAATAAAGCCAATCGGTGAAGATCTTCCTTATTTTTTAACTTAGTTTTAGTTCAAAAATCGGCGATTTTCCAAAAATATTTTTTCAAAGTTCCGCCACTTTGTTAATTTTAGAGCGATGTCAATTATCCTAGTTCATACGAGAGCCAGACATGTACTCTTTCTAACACCGTTGCAATTTTCGGATTCTGATGTTCCAGTGAGGAATTATCATGCCCGCCATCAAAAATAAGGACGTTTCTTTACTTACAAAAAACAACAATAAAACAATAACAAAAAATTTTAGTAAATTATTTTTCTTCTCTTTTAAATCTTCAAATATACAGTATTGTTCGAAACCTAAGCAACTTTTTCTTAGTAAGTAATCATGGTCTTTTATTATCTTGTTAAATTGAATTATGAAAAGTACTTATTTTATTAACTATTACATTATACAGTTGACACTATACGGTCGTCTCCGCTTTACTGAAACGGAAAAAATTGGATTTTTGAACGGAAAATAATTTCAGTTATCCGAACTCATCATAATCGAAACATGTTTTACTTTTACGGATTTCAATAATCTCTATATCATAGCGAATATGTATGTTTTGATTTTTTTAAGAAAATAGACGATAGAAATTAAAACTGGTTAACATGTTCACTGCTTATGGGAATTTTATTATGAACTGTAAAACTTATGAACTTGAACGAAATCCATGGTCTGCCTGTTGCAATCGTAAGACCTATCTTAAATACAAAGTTTGATTTTAAGAACCTAAAATATCGGCCGATTTTAAGTCTTTTTAACAGCTGGCTAAGCTGTAATACCAACTATGAGGTTGTAAATGAGTATAATACATCCTTGCAAAACTGGTCACCAGACCTCAATCCCATTGAGAACCTTTTCAACATTTTAAAACGAAGGATTGGAACACGTCACTTTAAAAACAGACAGGAACTAATGAACTGCTTAGTGGGAAGCTGTACCAACAACAATTCTAAGTTTTCATTTCTGTATTTTTTTCCAAAGAAATATAATTGAAATTTGTTGTTATTTTCAGATTATAGACACATAGTATAATAGTAAATAAAATATAAATTTATAAATCAATTTAACGATATCATATAAGACCATGACTACATACTAAGAAAAAGTTGCTTAGGTTTCGAACAATACTGTATATGGGAAATTGCAAAAATCTTTTAAATTCCTTGAAGCTGAGGTTTGCAATGTTATAACACGCGAAATATAAACATATTTCATATAATTTAAATTCATTTCTATAAAATGAAGTGTTCTTGTAAAAATCTAAGAATATTGGTAATAAATAATAAGTTGCGTGGAAGCTGTGATGGTGGTAATGTAAAAATATGGGCGAAAATGTGTTGAAGCCAACGAGTTTTTTTGTGTTCCTTCCTGATTTGTGGCTAAACTACACGACGCACGCACATGTGATCAGTGACTAAGTTGCAGAATAGCCCATGGACAATATGGTTCTAATGTATGATTTTTCAATATAATCAATGGATCCACCCAAAATGGATGCTGACATTTTGAAGCCGGATTTTCGGTGTTTTTTGAATTTTTCTTATAATTAGGATGCGCATACAGGTAATGGACTAAACTGATTATAGGATTGTAGAACCCGTGATTTTGCTTTGTTTAGTGTATATCTCATGAATGTGCTCACCGTAGCTTCTTTGCAATTTGGTTCCAAAGACGAAAATTTGGTGCGTAAATTTTTGTAAAAAACATATATTTTGAGTCTAAAATTAAGAAATTCCATTTAAATTCCGTGGAACCCCGCGTGATTTTAGTTTTTAGTTTTACGTGCCGGATCTAATGAACCCATCCATGTTCAATTCCGCCCAATAAAACTGCGGATATAGGTACTTTGAATGTGGGAAAAACTGCAAAAACATATTTTGACAAATTCGCGTATATAATCGCATTTTTCTTCGATTTTATTTTAAATACATTCATGCTTGTGTTATCATATTCGCGAATATGTGTGAAAACAGGTAAAAAATATATCGATACGCGAATAATATGCATATTTTATCCAAAATCGATTGTGGAGGCACATGCGTGGTTCTTCACCGATCCTTTTTAAATAGGTGCCATTGTGTGTATTTTCAGAGGAGATCACTGAAATCGGATGCGCATAAAAATCGTATGCACGTTGCGTCATTTTTAGCCATTTTTAGAGTTTTTGCATAGAAAAGTGCATCGAACGGCACACTTTTGCCGCTAAATGAAACATCGAAATATTCATAATTATTGGAAGAGATTGATTCGGTTTATACGAAAACCGCATGCGCAACAACTGATTTCAACGAATACGAGAATTGCATGCTTTTCAATATTGATCATTTTTATGTATTGTAAGTGCAATATATTTAATCATTTTTAACGTGGAAACTCTTTTTAGGTGAATCTACCGATATTTAACAATCATCTAAAATAATTTGAAGAAGAAAGCGTCGCATATTTTAGAAGATTAAGGCAAAACCGTATTCCCTTAACCATACTAAAAAAATCGAAAATTCAAAAAAACATTTCGATTTAAATAAAAAATTAATTTATTTTATTTTCAGATATCTTCATGCTTCTATTTGTTTTTTCGCGACAATTTAACCGTAAATCCATGTGATTTGACAAGTATGTGAAGAAATTCGTGAATTTCAACAAATAGGAATTTATTTATTTTATATTTGGAATACAAGATTTAAAATCGTTATAACTTTTGTGCGCAGCATCCGAATTTGTGAACGCGGACATATTTCGAATCAGCATATTTTTCTTAACCTATGTACCAAAAATCATGAATGTGCTCGCAAAAAAAATTAATTTTTTTATGGAATTTTAAAAGAATTTTGTAATTTCCCATATGTGCAAAGTTACAAACCTTAACAAGCATTGGTATTGATTTACCAGCCCATTGAAAATCTTGAAAAATTAAAATCGAGAATGGGTGGGATTCCCTTAAATCCCCACCTTTTGAGGATCCATTGAAAAATATTTTCTTTTAATTCGCATCTTGTGAGGATCCTTTGAAAAATATGTTTTTTAAGTTCGAGAGAGATGATTCTTGAACATATATTTTTGTTTTAAATAATCACGATTTGGGAGAATCTTCTAAATACTATTTCTCATTCCCACCCCTTTCGATAATCTTTTAAAAAAATATTTTTTAAAAAATCCACAGCTTGCGAAGTTACTTTAAAAAATATATATAATTAAAAAAAAATCCGCACCTTGCCAGAATACTTAATTCTCCCAAAATATTTTTTTAAGAAACTTTATAAGGCGTAGATCCTTAAAAAATATTCTCAAAAGCCTTTATAGGGCGTGGATCCTTTAAAAATATATATTTTTTTTCAATTAACACCTTGCGAGGATATCTTAATTTTTTTAATCCACACCTTACGAGGATCCTTTAAAAATAATTTTTTATTCCACGCCTTGCAATGAACCTATAAACATATTTTTCAATATTATGTAATTGAAAATATTTTTAAAAATCCGCTCATCATCCAGGCCTTATGTAGGCCATATTTAGCACGATCTACGCATTATGTAGATCATTTTAATAATCTAGTGTATTTAAAAATTAATCCACGCTTTGTAGGAATATATAGAATTCCTGGAGCTCTGCTTTATATGATGACTATTCTTCGGGCCTTCTGCTTCTTTATAAGACGAGAGTTCTATTAGGAAGATCTTTGGGCTTCTAAGAGAAATTACGCTGAACAAATGTTTCCCACATAAAATTTCGAATTTAAGCAAATCTCCCCAATAGGAATTGTGCCATTATTATTAAACGAAAATCCCACAAACCTCTCATTCTCTCCCACTTACCTTCATATCTTTTCAATACTATGTATGTCTTTATATTCCCTTATCTTCTTTAATACTTATCTACAAATTCACATTTATTTATCGCCATTTTGTAATCTATCTGTGTATGTATGTATAGATATGTCTTCCAATACTAAATTATTGCATTCATTTTTAATGTCACATTTTGGGGTTCCATTCTTAATTGTCAAATTGTCTTCTAGTCACCATCCATTATGGGGAGGCATTCCATAGTCCGTTGTCCTGTGACGGTGCCTGTGACGCTCGTCGGCTCTCGAAAAACCTAAAACCACTTCTCCAAAATTCGTAGAAAACTTAATAAATGACAAACTAATAATTCAAATGAAAGATTTATAGGTGAAAGACAAAACTCCTCTTCGAGATAGATATCGGGCTACCATGACAACAACATCAATAGCTGTGGCTATATGTAGTGGTAGTTGTTGTAGTAGAAACACCATACAATAGTCCATGATATTATAAATGGTGATTTCAGATGCAAATTACAAGATGTGTGGAGGAGACAAGAGGACGTTTTGCGGAATTTTGAACGCCCATAGGGGAGTACACCCTGAGACAGACACACACCGTCAGATAGACAGACAAACTGCCTTGACAATAAGTATTTGTGGTTGTGTGTTATGGTTTCTGGTTTAGACATCTAACACACAAACACACACAGACTCATATATTACATACTTATAGAAATACCACATAGTTATGTGTACCGCCGCATGTTACCCATACATAAGCATGAGAGACAAATCACATGCTCAACACACGCACATAAATTTATCGATATATGTATGTATATAGGCAATGGTCAATGATTTGACATACATTATAATATTCTGATCCAATCGAAGTTTAATGACTGAGAAAAAAACACGCTTTGGGAATACACATTTTCTTCTTTTTCATTTTTCCCATGACTTAAATGTATTGACGTCCATCAATTGTAATGATTTAAATTTTTTAAATAAAAAAATTACGTCAACAAATCGGAATCATTCATCCGGAAGAGGATAAATATGTGTAAATCAATCAATGACCAGCTATTCAAAATAGTAAATGGGGGACAATGATGAGGTGGTAAATGGGAACACATTTGAATAATTCTGAAAAAAAAATAAACATAAAACAACAAACTGGGATTAAGCCTGACTATTTTGCAAAAACAAAATACAAATGGTATCCCAAATAACCCGCCAAACACTACTGAAGTTGTAGACGAGGCACGGTCATACTGTTTGGTTTATTGCTTTAACTAGCAATACCAACAACAACGTTATGTGCATTCGTCACAATGTGACGACACATAGCAGTGGGAAATGTATTGTACATGCCTTGTTGACCACGAAGTCAGGCGCCAACGAAACGAACTTCTCATTGGGGTCGTATCGCTGGTAACGTAAGAACTTCGAATTGTCACAAGAGACATTTGGGTTTGAAAGGTTTTTTGTAAAGAAGCTATTAATAGCTTCTGGGGAGAATATCCCAACAAAAAACTAAGGGAACTGATGAGGATCAGTGGCGAGATCCGAAACTATAGTCTTCCCTGCCTTACCCCTCGGCGGACAATGCCATACATTCCCCACTAATAAATAGTTGTTTTTTTATAAAAACAACAAACTGGGATTAAGCCTGACTATTTTGCAAAAACAAAATACAAATGGTATCCCAAATAACCCGCCAAACACTACTGAAGTTGTAGACGAGGCACGGTCATACTGTTTGGTTTATTGCTTTAACTAGCAATACCAACAACAACGTTATGTGCATTCGTCACAATGTGACGACACATAGCAGTGGGAAATGTATTGTAGTTGTCTGTAAATGCCTTGTTGACCACGAAGTCAGGCGCCAACGAAACGAACTTCTCATTGGGGTCGTATCGCTGGTAACGTAAGAACTTCGAATTGTCACAAGAGACATTTGGGTTTGAAAGGTTTTTTGTAAAGAAGCTATTAATAGCTTCTGGGGAGAATATCCCAACAAAAAACTAAGGGAACTGATGAGGATCAGTGGCGAGATCCGAAACTATAGTCTTCCCTGCCTTACCCCTCGGCGGACAATGCCATACATTCCCCACTAATAAATAGTTTTTTTTATAAAAACAACAAACTGGGATTAAGCCTGACTATTTTGCAAAAACAACATAACAAATTTAAAAAATAAAATTTTATCGTGTCGAATCGTGGACCCTTATTGAATATTTTTTAATTAAAATTCCAGTCACTTCGGTTAGTAAACGCGTTGAGTTTCATAGAAATACCTAAAATGGAGCAGAACCTTTATTTTCAGCTTCTCGTCTTCAACAGGACGACCTTCCAATTTTCTATAAATTAAGATCTCCTTGTCTTCAACGAGTATGACCTCCTGTTATTTTAGAAACGATGACACCCTGTTCTTAAAAAAATACCTTCTCGTCCACTATGAAAGAAGACCTCCTTGTCTTCTATAAAAGAAGGATGGCTCCTTTCTTCTGTAAAAAGGACCTACTGGTCTTCCATAAAAGAATACCATTCGGTCTTTTATAAAAGTAGGCATTATGGTCTCCTATAAGAAGGCCTTCTTGTCTTCTGTAAAGGTCTTCTAGTCTTCTATGTGGTTTTCCAAATAGAAAAATTTGCTGTATATATATAAACTTGAGATCATTTTTACAAATAAATACCATTTTTACAAATAATAAAATTGTTTCCTTTGTAAGTAATAGTGAAATTTAATGTAGAATAATTTTGTCTTTCACGGGTAATTGAAAATTATGCGTGTGGGCCATATGGACCTGTTTGGAACTTTTTTTCGTCCGCCATGCATATGCGCCTAGGATCATCAAAGTTCACTCTACACGAAACTGAAATGTTCATAATAATAACCACTTCTGTTGAAATGGGGGTGTACGATTATATGGAGTCTATGCCAAAATGTGGACCGATATATTCCATTTTCAATACCAGAAGGTGGCAACGAAACCCCTCAACCTTGATGTTTTAGTCGAATGACCAGCGGTACACCAGAGACATCCTAAAAATAGAATCTGTAAAGTACGTAAAATTATGTCAGTTTTGTATGTGATGTGTCCAAAATGTCATTACAATGACGTGAACACCTTACAGATGGCGTTCTAACAAACAAAGCGTTCACGACACCCAACTTTATTTAAATGTTACTTCAATTTGCTACCAACCGACAAAACACTGCTACAAGCATCGATTCTTTTGAGGTTATGTTTGACTACTTTTTGAACATATTGGGCGGTATCTCAGTGCTCAAGAGTTGAAGGTTTATTTCGCGTAGCCCCTAAAAAAACGAATCATGCCAAATCGCATGCTCTTGTTGGTTAATTTATATCGCCACGATAAGAAATTACGCGGCCTGGAAATGTCATATTCGCTCGAGTTGTGTGGCATGTGGCATCGTCTTGTTGAAACCACAAGTCGTATTCTTCATTGGCAGGCAGAAAATTCGGTTATCATATGACCATGACGTTCCGAACTAACGGTGACAGTCTTTCCATCATCGTTTTCGAAGAAGTAAGGTCCAATCTCATCTTCGGATCAATAAGCGAACCAAACAGTGACATTTCTGGATGTAGGTGTAGAGCTAGACATTCCTAATTCATGAGAGGAAGCGACACATTCGGGTCTTCGACAAAACTTTCCAATGTCAAACTTTTTACTGAGAGGTAGACAAATTGGTTTAACAACTTAGCAGCCACTTTACGATTTTGTTACGTTATATTTCATAAAAAGGATATGGTCGTAGTTATCATTGGGCTGTTCATGTTCAGTTTCTACTTCGCTGCAATTTTTTCACTAATCTTTTTTTTTTTTTTTTGTCCCCTTCATTTTCTGGAAACGCTATTACAAACCAGTTCTAAGTTCAAAAGTCGGACAGACCCTTTACCACTTTGGATATATATAGAGACACTTATCCTTAGACTATCCTGTCGATAGAACTGATATAGCTTCTTTAGAGGACCATCGATATGGAATTGGACTAAATTAAATATGTGATATACATATGTATGTATTAATTTAAATTAACACATAAACATGTCATTCTGAAATCTATTCAAATTTGTCAATGTGCAGACTTGACGTCTGTGGTATACCATTTCTTTGCAATAGAGCAAAACAATGTATGTCAAAAATTTTATCAGAATCGAACAAACGTTCGGTATTTAGGACACAATTTCCTGAAAGCGGACGAAAATATATGTAAGTCATATATATCTAAGTCTGAACCGAACTAAACGAAACATAGTCATACTTATAAAATTGCATCGTAATCGAACAAACTTTCGGTATTTTTGTGCACCATTTAGACGAAATCGAATGAAATTATGAGTGGAAACTATATCTAAATCAGAATTTGTCTCAATCGGACGAATCCTGCGAGTTTGGTGCAACATTTACATAACATATATATATATATAAGCTATATCTAAATCGGAACCGATATTCTCCAAATTCAATAGGATCGTCCTTGGGCCAAATAAGTAAGGCCATACAAAATTCCATCTCACTCGGATCATAAATGGGACTTGTACTGCGTTTACAATTTAACATGGGTAGGCAGACGGAGTGACATGCATAAATTGACTCAGAAAGTCATTATAAAAATGAATCATGGATCCATCTCGTTTCTTTTTGCCTGTTACAAGACATAATACCCTGTAACGCAGTGCGGTGAAGGGCATACAAATCAAAAGAACTTGATCTTGACAGTTCAATTTTAAATCATAAAAATCAAAATAAACCCGACAATAGCCTAAATTGGACAAAATTTGACACCATTTTTGCGATATCCTGAAGCTAACCTAAATTGAGTTATAATAGAATAAATTAAACACATCGATATGTCTACTTTGTTAATTATTATAATTATTTAGGCTATATCATATATAAAAAACAACTAAAAAACTCTCAATCGGTGTTGCCGTCAGATATATACCCTCAGTCCATGGTTTGCGGAAGTCTTCGGAATTACACACATGTTTTATTATTCGCTTCATTTAAGGTATATGGTTTTATCAACGAGGTTACGGATTTAAGGGTCAAATTTTCTCGTGGTCAAATTTTTTTTATTTAATTCGATTCTATACTAATTCAAGAATGTCCCTACAAAATCTCAAGAACTCTTGAAAATATAGCCGATTTATTGTGTCAGCATCAAGCTTCTCAAACTTTAAACGCGTTTTTCTCTTTTGCGAATGGCGGGCACGATAACTCAAAAACTAATAACCCAATCGACTACAAATTTTTACACGTTTCTCAGTGAGTGTATAGCTATCGTATGAATTAGGATAAAGTCAATCGATGAAGGTCTTCCTTATTTTTTAACTTGGTTTTTGGGCAAAAATCGGCGATTATCCAAAAATATTTTTTCAAAGGACCGCCATTTTGTTAAATTTAGAGCGAAGTCAATAATCCTAGTTCATACGAGGGCCAGACATGTATTCTTTCTATCACCGTTGGAATTTTCGGATTCCGATGTTCCAGTGAGGAGTTATCATGCCCGCCATCAAAAAAAGGACTTTTCTTTAATTACAAAAAACAACAACAAAACAATTACACAATTTTTTGTAAATTATTTTTCTTATCTTTTAAATCTTCAAATATATATGTACAAAGGTACAAACATTAACAAACTTTGGTATTGATTTACTAGCCCATTGAAGATCTTGAAAAATTAAAATTAAGACATTAAAGATAGAATTTGTGCGGCTATAAAGCCGCAATGGCCACATAACTGAGCCTGAGCAGATTTTACTTCGACGCAATTTGTAACTCCTGATTTTAAGATACCCTTCAGTCTTGGGAACAAAAAAGTCATATGACAGCAATTCTGTTACTTTCGGAGCAACATTTACTGTGGAAAAATAGATATTACCGATTAAAATACACTGAACTTTGACCTTTCCCATTATAACAATGTAAACGAGAATTGCTTTGGTCTATATTTTACCTTAGTCTTCCTACCGTCGGCTCTAAATTGGATTGATACATCTGGAGATATAACGCTGGAAAAATATATATGCGGTCAACAGGGACGTACGTTGCGTTAACATCAAGTAACGGCCAGAATGATTCTCAAACTTTAAACTCGTTTATCTTGAAATAGTGTTTTTACGATTGGCGGGAACGATAACTCAAAAACTTGCAATCCAATATGTTCTAAATGTTAATATGTTATTTAATATCGCCTATTTTCGAACAAAAACCTAGCTAGAAAATAGGGAAGATCTTCAACGATAGAATTTAGGCTAGTTCATACGATCGGTAAAGATCTTCCCTATTTTTCAGAGTGGTTTTTGGTCGAAAATAGGCCATTTTCCAACAAATTATTTTTCTAAGTCCGCCATTTTGCTAATTTTCGAACGAAGTCAATAATCCTAGTTCATACTAGAGCGAAATATGTAGTCTTTCTAATTGCGTTGGAATTTTGTGATTCGAATGCTCCGTAATCGGCAATGATTCCCACCGTAGAAAAGAAGGACTTTTCCTTAACATCAACAAAATTATGTCAATTTTTTCTACCCTTCAGGTACTTTTATACAAAGTTACAAGGCTTCACCGGTTGAAAATCATTTGTTTTTGTCTAGGTTCTCTGAGAAAAAGTTGTGTTAAGGTAACTTATCTAAACGCAAATTGGAAGGTCCACCTGTGCCCCGTAATCTTTCTGTCTGGATTTTCCTTCAGTAGTGACAGTAGTTTTTAAAAATTTCTCTCCGCGTGGGCAAATGTGGCTTATACAATCTGAAAGAATATCTAGACGATTTCCTGATTTATTGAAGGTCATTGAAGAAAAAAGGTTTATAATAAGTCTTTCTGGCCAATGCGAATATATTATACTTATTATTATTAAGACAACATTTTGGTCCAAGCTTTAGGAACTATAGGCCACACTTAAGGAAGGAAGTACAGATTCCAATTTTGTGGAGCTTCAGAAAATGTAGTCTTGTATATTCTTCGAGTTACCACAAGGCAGCTGATAGCATCAACTCTTATTTGAACCATTTATGAGTGAAATTCCAGAAATACCAGATTGTTCCCAAGCTATTGGGATCATCGCCAAAGATCAACTGTTATTGGTTTCCTCTCCTCTATAAAGGTTTATTGTTTGTCTCAACTTCCCTCAATTAATGATTGGTCTACCGAGCTGTATCGCGAAGTTCGTTACATTCCTTTAACCCTGGTCGATATAATTCAACCGAATATTCCTAAAATTTCCCAATTAGTTCAACATCAAATCCTTTGACTGTAAACAATTTACCTGTAAATGTGCGATTGCTCTGTGTGTGTGTGTGTATCAGTCTGGGCTTAATTGGAAAACAATAATTTCCCTTTTTGCAAAGAATGTTCTTCAAAAGGAAATTTATGATCTTTAACAGAAAATTATCTAAGATTTGGCTATAATAAATTAAAGAGTCTACAAGAGGATGACCGAGCATACATGACAAGCATATCTTGTTGGGTCGGTCGGTAGATAGCAATGAGACAGAGGCCAAAGGGCAAATCAACAAACACCTGAGACACAATTGGTCACACAATTCCCACAAGTTAAAGGTACTCGAATGAACACAAACACACACTCATATGCACATACACACACACATACACAAAGTTACTAATTTGCTGAAGAATATCCTCACACCTTTGGTGTCAAAAGAGGAAATACAAGCGAACAAACACACATACACATATATATATATATATATATATAGATGCATAGATATGTGTGTAAATGTGGGCATGACTTTGTCATTATACCACACACAGAGTTTAAAGGATCATTTTATTTCCCCAAACATTGCATGTATTCGATTGCCAAAACTTTCTGCTTGGCTTACCATTCAGACACTCAGGTTCAGGTTATGACTTTTGTCTCTGATTAGGTTTTATCATCTCCAGAGTGCATAAATTTTCGGTCCTTCATTCATTGATTTGTTTGCTATCACAAACTCTAATGTTTAATTTCCGTTTTTGACATTCAATTGTGTACGACAATTCGATTCGAAGTTTAGAATCGAATGATTGATTGTGTTCGAGTAGATCTTCTTTGTAGTTGTGTGAGTGTGTGTAAAATGATTTTTGAATTGTAGTCAAAAAATTAAATCTGTGGTCTTAATTAATTTTATTCGTTTCGTAGAGGATTTACAATATATACTCTTTTAAAAAGGAAGTCATTTTAATTGGAAATATTGTATTGAAATTTATTTAGAAATAAATAAATGGTCATTTGTTTTGAAATGTAATCGAAGGAGATTTTTTATATTGTTTTTTTTTCAAGCATCAATTTTTCAACGTGGATTTTTATACCCTTCACCACACTCTGGTACAGGGTATTATGCCTTGGTGCATATGTTTGTAACAGGCAAAAGGAAACGAGATAGACACAGGGTTCCTTTTGAGAATATGCATAGAATCACTTTTAAGGTCGATTTATGCATGTCCGTCCTTCCATCTGTCTGTCCATGTTAAATTGTAAACCAAGTACATGTCGCATTTATGATCCGATTTGGATGAAAGTTGGCATAGGTCACTTATTTGGCCCAAGGACGAAATTGGGAAAAATCAGTTCAGATTTAGATATAGCTCCCATAAATAGTTTCGTTCGATTTTATGTAAATGGTGTACCAAAGTCCTTAATATCTTTCGATTTGCATGACATTTGGCACAGCTTACGGAAGTAAGTCTATAGTGATGTATGTTAAGTTTCGTGAAAATCGGTTCAGATTTAGATATAGCTCCCATATATAGTTTTGTCCGATTTTATGTAAATGGTACACCAAACTCTCTATATATGTATCTTTCGATTTGCACAAAATTTGGCACTGCGTACGGAATTTTGTATAAAAATATGTGTGTTAAATTTCGTGAAAATCGGTTCAGATTTAGATATAGCTCCCATATATAGTTTCATCCGATTTTATGTAAATTGTGCACCAAAGTCTCTATATATCATCGGATTTGCACGAAATTTGGCATAGCGTCATCGATTAAGTCTAGAATGATGTGTGCTAAGTTTCGTGAAAATCGGTTCAGATTTAGATATAGCTCCCATATATAGTTTCGTCCGATTATTTGTAAATTGTGCACCAAATCATATATATATCATTGGATTTGCACGGAATTTGGCATAGCGTACTCGATTAAGTCTATAGCTCCCATATATAGTTTCGTCCGATTTTCTGTAAATGGTGTATCAAAGTCCATATATATGTTTCGATTTGCACGAAACTTGGCACAGCGTACGGAATCTTGTATAGAAAGATGTGTGTTAAATTTCGTGAAAATCGGTTCAGATTTAGATATAGCTCCCATATATAGTTTCGTCCGATTTTATATAAATTATGCACCAAAGTCTCTATATATCATTGGATTGGCACGAAATTTGGCATAGCGTACTCGATTAAGTCTAGAATGATGTGTGCTAAGTTTCGTGAAAATGGGTTCAGATTTCGATATAGCTCCCATATATAGTTTCGTCCGATTTTCTGTAAATGGTGTACCAAAGTCCCTACATATATTTCGATTTGCACGCAATGTGGTATAGCGCACTGAATTGAGCCTAGAATGCTGTGTGTTTAGTTTCGTAAAAATCGGTTCAGATTTAGATATATCTCCCATATATATTTTCCTTCGATTTGATGTAAAGTGTGCACTAAAGACCCAAAGTTTGTACAATTGACATATTATTTTGTTAAAATCGATTCAGATTTAGATAAAGCTCCCATTAGTATGTTCGTTGGAGTTTAGGTAAATGTTGCACCGGTTGGCACGAAACGTATCAATGGTCCTGTTAAATACACCCAAAGTGGTGAAGGGTATCATAAAGTTAATTTTTTCAAGCCTCAACAAGGCGTGGATTTTTTAAATTTAATTTTTTCAAGCCTCAACAAGGCGTGTATTTTTTAAATTTAATTTTTTCAGCCTCAACAAGGCGTGGATTTTTTAAATTTATTTTTTTCAAGCCTCAACAAGGCGTGGATTTTTTAAATTTAATTTTTTAAGCCTCAACAAGGCGTGGATTTTTTAAATTTAATTTTTTCAAGCCTCAACAAGGCGTGGATTTTTTAAATTTATTTTTTTCAGCCATCAACAAGGCGTGGATTTTTTAAATTTAATTTTTTCAGCCATCAACAAGGCGTGGATTTTTTAAATTTAATTTTTTCAGCCATCAACAAGGCGTGGATTTTTTAAATTTAATTTTTTCAGCCATCAACAAGGCTTGCATTTTTTAAATTTAATTTTTTCAGCCATCAACAAGGCTTGGATTTTTTAAATTTAATTTTTTCAGCCATCAACAAGGCGTGGATTTTTTAAATTTAATTTTTTCAGCCATCAACAAGGCGTGGATTTTTTAAATTTAATTTTTTCAGCCATCAACAAGGCGTGGATTTTTTAAATTTAATTTTTTCAGCCATCAACAAGGCGTGGATTTTTTAAATTTAATTTTTTCAGCCATCAACAAGGCGTGGATTTTTTAAATTTAATTTTTTCAGCCATCAACAAGGCTTGGATTTTTTAAATTTAATTTTTTCAGCCATCAACAAGGCTTGGATTTTTTAAATTTAATTTTTTCAGCCATCAACAAGGCGTGGATTTTTTAAATAATTTTTTCAGCCATCAACAAGGCGTGGATTTTTTAAATTTAATTTTTTCAGCCATCAACAAGGCGTGGATTTTTTAAATTTAATTTTTTCAGCCATCAACAAGGCGTGGATTTTTTAAATTTAATTTTTTCAGCCATCAACAAGGCGTGGATTTTTTAAATTTAATTTTTTCAGCCATCAACAAGGCGTGGATTTTTTAAATTTAATTTTTTCAGCCATCAACAAGGCGTGGATTTTTTAAATTTAATTTTTTTCAGCCATCAACAAGGCGTGGATTTTTTAAATTTAATTTTTTCAGCCATCAACAAGGCGTGGATTTTTTAAATTTAATTTTTTCAGCCATCAACAAGGCGTGGATTTTTTAAATTTAATTTTTTCAGCCATCAACAAGGCGTGGATTTTTTAAATTTAATTTTTTCAGCCATCAACAAGGCGTGGATTTTTTAAATTTAATTTTTTCAGCCATCAACAAGGCGTGGATTTTTTAAATTTAATTTTTTCAGCCATCAACAAGGCGTGGATTTTTTAAATTTAATTTTTTCAGCCATCAACAAGGCGTGGATTTTTTAAATTTAATTTTTTCAGCCATCAACAAGGCTTTAGGCGTGGATTTTTTAAATTTAATTTTTCAAGGCCTACCTTTAGGCGTGGATTTTTTAAATTTAATTTTTCAAGGCCTACCTTTAGGCGTGGATTTTTTAAATTTAATTTTTTCAGCCATCAACAAGGCGTGGATTTTTTAAATTTAATTATTTCAGCCATCAACAAGGCGTGGATTTTTTAAATTTAATTTTTTCAGCCATCAACAAGGCGTGGATTTTTTAAATTTAATTTTTTCAGCCATCAACAAGGCGTGGATTTTTTAAATTTAATTTTTTCAGCCATCAACAAGGCGTGGATTTTTTAAATTTAATTTTTTCAGCCATCAACAAGGCGTGGATTTTTTAAATTTAATTTTTTCAGCCATCAACAAGGCGTGGATTTTTTAAATTTAATTTTTTCAGCCATCAACAAGGCGTGGATTTTTTAAATTTAATTTTTTCAGCCATCAACAAGGCGTGGATTTTTTAAATTTAATTTTTTCAGCCATCAACAAGGCGTGGATTTTTTAAATTTAATTTTTTCAGCCATCAACAAGGCGAGGATTTTTTAAATTTAATTTTTTCAGCCATCAACAAGGCGTGGATTTTTTAAATTTAATTTTTTCAGCCATCAACAAGGCGTGGATTTTTTAAATTTAATTTTTTCAGCCATCAACAAGGCGTGGATTTTTTAAATTTAATTTTTTCAGCCATCAACAAGGCGTGGATTTTTTAAATTTAATTTTTTCAGCCATCAACAAGGCGTGGATTTTTTAAATTTAATTTTTTCAGCCATCAACAAGGCGTGGATTTTTTAAATTTAATTATTTCAGCCATCAACAAGGCGTGGATTTTTTAAATTTAATTATTTCAGCCATCAACAAGGCGTGGATTTTTTAAATTTAATTTTTTCAGCCATCAACAAGGCGTGGATTTTTTAAATTTAATTTTTTCAGCCATCAACAAGGCGTGGATTTTTTAAATTTAATTTTTTCAGCCATCAACAAGGCGTGGATTTTTTAAATTTAATTTTTTCAGCCATCAACAAGGCGTGGATTTTTTAAATTTAATTTTTGTAAGCCACAGTTTAGTATTTTTAATATTAATTAAAAATAATTTGCTTTGCGTTTTCCTTTTTAAAATTGGCCAACCAAAATATCTGCTTTATGCAAAATGTTATACAATGAAATACCTTGTTGCTGTTGTTCGCTTGTTCGTTTTTGCCAATCTTTATGCCCAAACGTTTTAACAAGCTCTAGCCAAAGAAGCCTCAGGACACTTGAAATATTTCTTGCGGTATTAACCACTTGAATTAACCATAGATCCAGTAAAATACTTTGCCAGCCAGCTATCTGACTGGCTGGCAGCCTTCTTTCGTTCGGTGTTACAATATTTTAAAGTTGCCTTGTTAGGGCAGTCAGGCGGAATTAATAGCCATAATTTACAGACAGGATGTGATGCCACGACATAACATCATAACCACTAGTCACTCATGCATAGCGCGACAGTTTCACATGCTGTATAACCTTTAGCCAGTCACCAGTGGAGCTTCTTTTGCAAATACACCTTCACACCCACACACAAACGCAGAGCAGAGGGAGATTGAGAAGTCGTAGCAAATATTTACAGGCAAACAAACAACTTGTCCGTCCCAACCGTATTCTGCAACAAATTATCAACCATAACATTTACAGCTTTTCAGCCATAACATGTTATGGTGTGTGTGGGAAGACGGACGGGCACGCGGTCCATCGGTATGGCAGTGGACCAAGTCATGGGGTGAAAGAGATATATCTTGGTGTTGTCGTTATTTGTTGTTGTTTTGATGCTATTGCAACAAAAAGTTGGGCGCTGATGAGAATGCATTTACAATATTTTGTTGTATGATGTTGCTGCCACTAAATATCCATCCGCAAATACTTTGTTTCTTGAGATAACTGTGTGGCTGAGGCGTGTGTGTATGCGGTTGTGTGCGTAAAAATATTTATTTATGAGTAGGGGGTACATCAAGTGTATATAGATGATAAAGGCAAACGAATATATAAAAACTGAGATTTGCAACAAACAGCAGGGCATGCCGATCGATACGAGGGTTGTCAGGGCAAGGCTGCAGTTTGCAGTTTAATTTTTTCAAGGATTTTTTAAATATCATTTTTTCAACTATATAAAAATATCATTTTTTTCTAGGTCTCCTAGATCAACTTTTCTCTGCACATCGTGGAAACCTTGCTGATTTCGGATCACCCGTGGACCCAAATGGATCGGGGACGTTCTCTTAAATAAATCAACTACGATGGGTAAAAGAAGTAAAAAGAATAACGTTACGGTGCAGGGAGTTAATAACCCAGTACCGGCGGCAATCGTTGGTGAGGTCACAAGCCACGTGTCGTCGAGATCAAGCGATTGTGATCCGGCTGTTCTAGGTGTGGATGCCTTGGCACCTGCAGCTGTACCTGTTACAAGTGCACAAATTCTAAACCAAAAGGTTGACGAACCGGCTATTCCTTTGGCAAATGAGCATGTCAACACTGACGAAAATCAATCTCTGGCTGACAGGACTGCAGTTCTGGGAGGGGACGACCTTCACGGGACTATCCGGGACAGTCTAGAGGAGAAAAGTAAGGAACTCTTCGACCAGTTAGACAGACTGGTATCTGAAGAGCAATGTGGGGACACGATTCCGGAGGAACTGCTATTGAATCTTACCCTAACTGATGATGAGCTGGACAGCACGGTGATCGCAGCCAAGTTTACACAGGGGGATTGTCATAGTAGTAACGAAGAAAGTGCGGACCCTGTTGACCGACCGACTTCCAGTCTGACTACAACAGTTCCTGTGTTGGCACCCTCCGACAAACTTCAGAGGCAATCAGCAACGGAGGAGATTTCCGACGATGGGGCATTTGTTAAGACCCCAGAAACGGACAGCGGCTCAAAGGTTGGGAAGGCCCGAGATGTAGCTGATGCGAAGCATTACAAACGTGCTGTTTCGTATCTCCGCAAATTTCGGAAAGGGAGGAACACCCCACCAAAGGTAAGATGAGATACGTAAGGAAGTTCGAAAGAATCTATCCTCCTACCCACTCTCCATCGTGAACTCGAGATGGACAGGATCTCCCTTCCGACTCCTACTACTCACACAAAAGTGGTAGAATCGGCGTAGCCCACTGTCTCTGACAAAAGGTGCTAAGCCTGAAGCCCAGCTCGAAGCCGAACCCTAGTAATAATACACAGGAAAAGGCAATTGAGAACATCCCGAAGCAAAATGTCACCCATAAGGGTGATCAACGTGTGGGGGGCTCTGTCTCAGAGCCCGATTCTGTACCCAACGACAAAGGTGAAGCTAAAGCTTTGGGTGGATCCACTAGTGGTCGAAATAGGAAGAAGGGGAAGTCAGTCAAGGAACCATCGTCTCCTGTGGGAAGTAGATGTCGCCCCACAGAACAAATCTGTGAAGCGCATCCGCTCTTCAGAAGGTCCGTAACCCTCACCCAAGAAGACGATGACTTCTATTTTGAACGAACCAAGTATGACAATGGACCAACGCGTGCCGCTTGTAAGCCCTGGCTTACAAGCGGCAAATACTAGTGGGTGCTCATTTTCTACCGAGTCTCAGCTTCTTCTCAACAACCGAACCGGCTCCAATCTACAGCATAATAAGAAATCTAAAGTGGTTAGGAACGTACAACCTTGACACGTAACACATCTTCTGTCTGATTCCTATAGCCATCGACCGTTCTCGTCCTCTTTTATATATTTCTGTAAGCTTCTCATCTCCCTTTATTTCTTCTCTTCTCTTCACAGTATCTCTTCTCGTGGATGATCACAACGGACCAAACCGGTCTCAGAGTGCTGCAGCCACATAAGTGAATGCACTTCCCCAAACCTAAGATGCCCTTCTTTAGCTCGTCTATAGAAGACGCCTATCATTATATCGTCTTTAGAAGAGTCCCTATTTCAGCTCGAATATAGAAGACGGCCTTAGTCAGGTCCTTCTTCAGCTCGTCTAAAGAAGAAGACCTTCTTCAGTTTATCTATAGATGTTCCGACTTTTGTTATTTACCTCGTTCTGCACCTCCCCATTCACCCAGCCGTTTTAAGGACATAGCTCTTGGTGGATGGTAGGTTATATAAAAAAATTGCATCGTTGGTGTTAGAATAAAACGAGGCAACGATACAATTTTACTCACATTGCAGAACTGATGGCACTTTTACAACCACACACACCCACTCAAACACATTGACTACACCCACAGCCACCCATTTACACAAATACTCCTCTCATCCAATGTTACCAATATCATCCTGCAGGCATGTTGGCAATAAACATTGGTGATTTAAACAAAACTGGGACGAAGGGAGAGCATAGAACAAAAAAACCAAAAGCGAACAACAACAACCCAACCATCATATTTCACAAGAGGCAGCCAGCCAGCATGCAAAAGGTTAAAGTTTCTTTTTGCAGAGGTTAAAGGTGTAAAGTTGCAATTTACGCCACAACCACCACCAGCAACCAAAAGGGAAATATGAAAAAAGCAACAACAACAAAACGAACAAAAAAGAAATATGCAACAGTCTCAACAACCAACCAGTCATCCATGCAACCCTCCCACCAGCCTCTTGTTGTAACTTTATTACAGCAAATGACTGAACAATTATGATAATTATATAAAGCAAAAAAAGTGAGCGACGTTGTTACACTCTGACGACAGACATGACAGTCACTGTCACCGTAATCTGAGCAAATTGTTTATAAAATTTTTGCAAGAAATGAAACTTCTTTAATGGAAATTTGTACAAAGTGTTATTCCACGTTGCAGTTGTTGTTGTTTTAGGTGTTGCTATAGCTGCTGAAACGCTGTTAGAAAAGAATTGCTTAATAGACAATAACTTGATGGATGATTGAGAATGGAATTACTTATTATTATTTTTAAACAGAGGAAATTATTTTTATTATAACAAGAATTCATTTTATTAATGAGGGCGCTCGTTAGTTGGGAAATATTGGAAACTATTTAACTAAAATTAGCAAAATGTTTAGCGTTTTTTTTTATTCTAAGTACACCTTTATTAACTAATGAAAATGGTTGAGTACATTTTCTAAAAAATATTTAATAAGTCAATAGAAAAACCCCTATCCAGGTGATACTCATAGAGTAAATGCATTTAATTTTATGAATTGTATTATTTTAATTAAAAAAAATATTTTAATTAAAAAATGGCGAAGTCCAGGCTTATCTTGGTCCCTCTTTCATCTCAATTGTGGACACTGACCTCTCCGCGGTGCCACCTGGGGAGCTTTTTCAACACCCGATGAAATAGTGAGCTAATATGTGCCGCGAGTTCATCCATAAGAACTATAAAAAATGGGTTGAGGCGTCGGGTTAGTTGCCCACTCTCGGAAAACCCAATCTGCTATGAAAAAGCAAAGAAAAAGAAAATCAAGCTGCCATGGAACGAGACATGAATTTGGCTGCGGATTTATGGTTAACAGGAGAATAAAATACCTCGTCTCCAGATTCACTCCAGTAGGTGAGCGAATTGTTATAATCCGTATAAAAGCGAAGTTCTTCTACATCAGTCTCATTTGCGCCCCGACCGAAGATAAAGATGAACAGACCAAAGGCATATGTTACGAGCGCCCAGAAACAGCATATGATCGTTGCCCTGGCCATGACATTAAAATTCTGCTAGGAGATTTTAATGCAAAAATCGGAAGGGAAAATATCTTTGGCCCCACCAACCTCCATGAACAAACAGCAGACAACGGCATGAGGTTGATTGACTTCGCGGCAGCAAAAACATGATAGTTAGCAGCACCAGATTCAAGCATCTCGATATACACAAGGCCACGTGGATTTCTTCCAATTCAACAACGAGAAATCAAATCGATCATGTTGTGATAGACGGAAGGCATTCATCCAGTGTTTTAGATGTCCGATCGATCCGGGGAGCGAATATCGATTCGGAATATTACCTTGTGGCACCAAAGGTGCGATCTAATGTAGCACGGAAATTTGACGTCAAAAAGCTGCAAACACAACAAGGAGCAAAAGCCTACTCCGCTTAATAATATAGAAGCACAATGGCAAAGAATTGTCCACTCCCTACAAACTGCAGCAAAAGCAACACTTGGGTACCAAAGACCACCATCAAGAAATCCGTGGTACGATCAGGAGTGCCATAATGCTACTGATATGAAAAACGCAGCGTATAGGGCAACCCTGCGGACAGTAGTAACACGTAATGCGATAGAGAACTATCGGAAGAAAAGGAGAGAGGAGAAACGTATTTTTAGAAAAAAGAAGAAAGAGCAAGAAAAACGTGAGCGTGGGCAAATCGAGATGTACAGGAGTCAGAATGAAGTCCGAAAATTCTACCAACGGGTAAAACACCAAACCGAAGGCTTTGGTGCAGGCACATCCTCCTGTAGATATAAAGAATGAAACCTGGTGACAGATACAGACAGCGTGCTGAGGATCTGTAAGGAGCATTTTGAAAAACTTCTGGTATCAAATAGTAGCAGTGAAGTGGATATCCCAGAACCAATAATAGATGACGGTATAGATTGTATACCGCCTAGCCAAGATAAAGTCAAAATAGTAATCAATCGGATGAAGAATAATAAAGCAGCAGGTGCCTATGAGTTACAAGCCGAACTATTCAATACTGGTTGTCACATGCTGGTAAGGAGCATGCACCAGCTGATTAGTACAGTTTTGCTAAAGGAATTCATGTCCAAGGATTGGAACCTCAGCATCCTGTGTGCCGTGCACAAAAAAGCAAACAAGACGATATGTGCCAACTATAGAGGAATAAGTCTCCTTCCCACCGCATATAAAGTGCTATCCATCGTACTGTGTGAACGACTGAAGCCAATGGTCAATGATATTATTGAACCATACCAATGCGGCGGAATTTCTCCGTAAATAGTTAAACACATTTGTTTTCAATAAAATTGAAAATATGTTTTATTATTCGATAAGAACAAAAAAAGTATGAAGATTGCAATATAATTGATGTTTTAATTGCTCTATACTTTTATAGCCTTCAGAAACAAATGCTAGCGAAAGGACGAATCGACGACGCTTGCAGCAAAATTTCATCGTTCGTGAATTTATCGTACAATGCGAACATTCGCGAGAGATTGCCAATGCTTATTCATTCATTACAACTTTATCATTAGCGATAAATTGAAAACGTTCGAGTTCTCGCCGTGAGTATTCGTGAGCGTATTTTAATCATTCTCCGCACCCTGTGTACTTCCAATGCATATTTTTGTCCGATTTTATGTAAACGATGTACCAAACTCCCAAGATATGTTCGATTGAGACAACATTCTGCATAGCGTACTGAATTAAGTCTAAACTAACGTGTAACGTAACTAAAGTTACGTTAAAATCGGTTCAGATTTAGATATAGCTCCCATATATCGGTATAAATCAAAAATCTTGATTTTGGAGTCAATGATGCAGAATTGTTCTCTATATCAGATTTTGATTTCAGATAAACATCTCTTTCACATCCTTATTGAGAACCTGTAGAAGTTCTTCTGTGTCCTGCAAGGTGTGAATAAATTGAAAACTTAAAATGTATTTTCGGCCAAACCATTTTTTTTTATTTATGCCGGTCTTGCAGAAAATGAGCGATATAATATAGTGCGATTTTATGTAAATAGTGCACCAATGCCAGCATATTTTTTTGCTTTACACGATATTATGATGTCTGCTAACTTTCGTTAAAGACGGTTAAAATTTTCATATAGCTCCAATATATGTTCGTCCGAGTTTATGTAAAAGTGTTTGTCCGATTAAATTGAAATATGAGTCTTCTGTTGAGTTTTGTTGAAATCGGTTCAGATTTAGATATAGATCCCATATATAAGTTTGTTCGATTTCATCTAAATGGTGCCCCATATAAACAAAAATTGTCCGATAGCAATGACATTTTTCACTGATTGGCTCATTGAGCCTACAATTCAGGGTATTAAATTTCGGTTAAACCGGTTCATATTTATATAAAGCTACGATATATACATTTTTAATATTTAAATCTTTTTAAATACTCAGCATTGTCTCGATGCATATCGTACCGAAATTAGGCTGGAATAATGTGTACGGGAGAGGGAGGCACCTTTGGACACTTTTTCCTTTCAAGCCTCATAAAATGTTTATATCCTACACAACTATGTTGTCAGCGTATTATAGCTTTGTGCAGCCCCATGAGTTTGAAACGCCGCGAAATATTGGCCCTAGACCCATCTTTAAGTATTCCGATCGTCACATCTCGACCAGCTGAGTCGATCTAGACATGTGTGTCCGTCCGTCTGTCCATTATAATTTGTAAACACGATACACGTCACAGTTATGGACCAATCTTCACGAAATGTTGCATGTAGGACCAGTTCTGGCCAATGAAGAAATGATCGATAAATCTATATGGGATGAAATGGACCAAATACTTAATTTTTGTATATTTTTCTGGTCGCTCCAGAGGCCGCAATTATGCCACGAACATCGCAAAATTTTACATATAGAAGGGGATCGGGCCAAAGATTAAGCATGTCTGTTTTTATAAGGATCTGTCTATATTTAGCGGGTCAAATGGACCCTGTCTTTTGTGCGAAAAGTTAAAAAATGTAAATTCTGAAGGACAAAGACCCGAGGAAATGTGGCACTGATTGCAATGAAATTTTACATGAAGTTCCGGTTATGGTCAAGGACGACGCCTATAATTTTCGGTGATGTTGAGATGATATTTAGGGGGTGCAATGAACCGAAAACTTTATTTTTGTCAGATTTTCTAGTCGCTATAGAAGACATTATTATGTAATGTAAGATATGTAACATGTTACATTACATAATAATGTTATGTAATGTAACATATATTAGACGGTAAAGGGGATCTGACCAAATACTTAGAACGGCTGTTTAGATGATGATCGGTCAATATTCAGATGGTGAATTCATCCAAAACCTTAAGTGTCCAAATTTTTATTTCATTCCTCACGGGTTTATTTTATAATTTTTGGTTATTCATAAATTTTAACTAATAGTTGCAAATGTAACCTTAACACTGAATATACATATGACATACTTTAAGTTCGATTTAAAACGATCACTGAATTCTTCATGCGCTAAGGGCGTAACAACAAAGAAAATTAAACATTTACAATGACACTTCGAAAACAGCTAAAAAATTTTCACTCATCTACATTTTGTCGACAACTGAAAAAGGTAGTCAAAGTTATTTACGCTGCTAGAGAACAAGATTAACATATAAAAAAATTGTTGCGGATCGGAAAAAAATTTAAACCGAGATTTTATGAGCGCTGTTCAAAGGTGCCACCCTCTCCCCAATAAAATGTAATTTGAATCGATTTTAATAGCTTCAAATATAGATACAGCTTCCATACATTGACATATGTCAATTTTACTTCATATCAAACCAGATACAAGTTGTGTTGTTTTAGTTCATTCATGGTTTTTGTTCGTCGCCTTGATCAACTTCTATTTTTTGCTTCTAGGATCTGAGACTTTTGTAACATTAGGATAACCTTCTTGAAAAATTATTAAAGGGAAACACAAACAAACCTTAAGAAGCAATATTATTAATTTACCAGCCCATTCAAAATCTTAAAAATAAACAAGTGAGCAGAGCAGTATAGTCGGACCAAACTTCCATGAAAATCTAACTTTGTGTGGTTCTATATTCTGACCATGGGCAATATTTCGCGTTATTTTCACCCTTGTGGCCTCTAGATCGACTCGAAAAAGATACAAAAAATTAAGTTTTCGGTCCACTTCATCCCAAAATTATTATCTGATCATTACCTAAAATTATAGCCGTTATCCGTGACCATAACTGAAACCTCATGAAACATTTCAAATAGATCTACGCTATATTTCCGCCCTCTAGTGTGGTAATGGTTTATTAAATAATATCTGAATACGTATGCACCTTTGGCATGCTTATTCTTTGGCCCGATCCCCTTCTCCAAGTAAAATGTCGCAACGTTCGCACCATTATTGCGGCCTCTAGAGCTACCAGAAAAAACTGAAAAAAATTAAGTATTTGGTCCATTTCATCTCCTAAATATTAACCGATCTTTATCAAAAACAATAGGGGTATTTATTGGGCAGAACCCATTCTACATGCAAAATTTCGTGAAGTTTGGTTCATAACTGTGGTCTGTATCGTGTTTACAAATTATAATGGACTGACGGACGGACACATATGTCTAGATCGACTCAGCTAGTCGAGATATGACAATCGGTATACTTAAAGGGGGGTCTACGACCAATATTTCGCGGCGTTACAAACTCATGGTGCTGCACAAAGCTTTTTAACAGTGATTTTTCTTGCAAGATAACATGCCTAGATTTTATTCTGTTCAAGATTATACATTAAAATAATTTTAAATGTAAAATGTCCGTTAAGATGATTATTAATATTTTATTTATTAATTTTTCTTTCCAGATTTTATTTAATACATCGATTGTAACAATAATAAAGATGGTAAGTCCAATGTGTTTTTTTATCTTATTCCTTAACATTTCCATATTTATACCCTACACAACTATGTTGTCAGGGTATTATAGCTTTGTGCAGCCCCAAAAGTTTGTAACGCCGCGAAATATTGGTCCTAGACCCACCTTTAAGTATACCGATCGTCATATCTCGACTAGCTGAATCGATCTAGACATGTGTGTCCGTCCGTCCGTCCGTCCGTCCGTCCGTCTGTCCATTATAATTTGTAAACACGATACAGGCCACAGTTATGGTCCAAACTTCACGAAATTTTGCATGGATGGGTTTGGCCAATTTGTTTTTGATAAAGATCAGTTAATATTTAGGGGATGAAATGGACCAAATACTAAATTTTTGTCGGTTTTTCTGGTCGCTCCAGAGGCCGCAATTATGGCGCGAACATCGCGAAATTTTACATGGAGAAGGGGATCGGGCCAAAGAATAAGCATGCCTGTTTTGGTAAGGATCGGTCAATATTTAGCGGGTCAAATGGACCCCGACTTTTGTGTGAAAAATTACAAATTTTGTATTCTATTGCTTATATATTTGCCCCTGAAGGACAAAGACCCGAGAAGTTGATTGTATATCCAAGAGGAGTGGTTGACCTTTAAATTGATACCAATTATATGGCCGTACGTACTCAGATGTGGGAGTTACACTTAAATATTTACAGGTGCTTACGTACTGAGATATTATTTAGTAACCCATTACCACACAATAGGGCGGAAATATGGCACTGGTCGCTCTGAAATTTTCCAGTTGTGGTCAAGGACAACGCCTAGTATTTTCGGGGATGATCAGATATTAATTTTGGGATCTATTGGACCGAAGACTTAGTTTTTTGTGCTTTTTATACCCTACACAACTATGTTGTCAGGGTATTATAACTTTGTGCAGCCCCCAAAATTTGTAACACCGCGAAATATTGGTCCTAGTCCCACCTTTAAGTATACCGATCGTCATATCTCGACTAGCTGAGTCGATCTAGACATGTGTGTCCGTCCGTCCGTCTGTCCATTGTAATTTGTAAACACGATACAGGCCACAGTTATGGACCAATCTTCACGAAATTTTGCATGTAGGATTGGCCAATGAAGACCCCTATTGTTTTTGATAAAGATCGGTTAATATAGGGGATGAAATTTTAAATTTTTGTCGGTTTTTCTGGTCGCTCCAGAGGCCGCAATAATGGCCCGAACATCGTGAAATTTAGCATGGAGACGGGGATCGGGCCAAAGAATAAGCATGCCTGTCTTGATAAAAATCGGTCAATATTTAGCGGGTCAAATGAACCCTGACTTTTGTGTGAAAAATGACAAAATTTGTATTCTATAGCGTATATATTTACTCCTAAAGGACATAGATCCAAGAAGTTGATAGTATATCCAAGAGGAGTGGTTCACCTTTAAACTGATATCAATTATATGGTCGTATGTACTCGGATGTGGGAGTTACATGTAAATATTTACAGGTGGTTACGTATTCATATATTATTTAGTAACATATTACCACAATAGAGGAGGGAAATATAGCGCTCATCGCTTTGAAATTTTCCTTGAGAATCCAGGTATGGTCAAGACAACAGAATATTGAGATATTCGGAAAATATGTATTTGTAAGGAAGATGTGCTGTTAATCTCTAATCGGTCAAGAGGGTGCAAAAATCACGAAATATTGATCAGGCTCGAAATAAACATACGCAAAAGTTAGAGTTCCGTGGTAGTTGTGTAGGGTATAATATGGTCGGCCCGTCCGACTATACTGCTCCGCTCACTGGTTTATTATTATATTTGCCACATTCAGTACATGTTTATTGTAGTAAGACTGAGGCTACCCCTTAAAATGTTGCTAGACTTTTTTGTAATAAAATCACAGGGAACCTTATCTGGGAAATACTGTAGCGGTGACTCTACAATGTCATCATTCGGAACTAAGTTTTGATAAACGAAATCAAACTGCAAAACAAAAAGCTTACAAAAATTATCTATACTTCTATATTCAAAATTCGTAACACTTTTTTAATAGGCCTGGTTCATTTATCTAGAAAGAGGAATTGATATAGGAGTTTTGTTATTGACTATATTTATATTGCCCACTGAAAAAAAATCTCCACATACCCTTATGCGAATATCGGCATACTTTAAGGATAATAATTTGAAATACCTAACACGTCACGGATTTTAAAAATTTCCGTTACATTTTTAGTGCATCATACGTTATTCTAAAGATTACCTTTTGTTTGTCATATATTGTCTACTTTCGATATTACCAAATTATTCTGATTTTCTATTGCAGGTAATGGTGTTTTTACTTAATTATACATATTTCCCTTAAACGCAGGACTGCGGTGTCGAAGTATTTCATTTTTACAACCTTTGCTACGGCCTCTATCTAATGCACACGAAAACTCTTGAATTTCATCCGATTCATTCAAGCTTCGCACATCGTAATATTTCTTCCAAATTTAAAGAAAATTCGAAGATGGCCACTCGGTCCACTCCTTCTGGTTTCTCAACAAGGTTTAGCTGAAAATTAATTTTTTAATATTATGAGAAGGGACTATGCGATTTAAACGAATCTTTGCACAATCTAATATTTTAACCAAGGATGTTTAATATTGATGGGACTAATCAGTCTACTCTTCTAGTAGAATGGTTTACTAGATTAATTCCGATGATGGACTCAGGTACCTCCGCACAGATGATCAACTCTACGATACAAATATTTTACACCAGCTGAAATTTTTATTTTCAAACATTTTCTCATATACGAAATGTATTCCATCTAAATTATATAATATAATAATTTTCGAAATTTTACTTTCGCTAGGTATTAATTTGTAGCATTATGCGTATGATTTTTATTACAGACGAGATATTCAACACATACGCCACGTTGTACCGACATATGTATATGCGGAAATACTAAATAAATAAAAAATCTCAAATGCCGGCGATAATTGCACCACCATTGCTTGATGAAACGAAATAACACGAAGTTCGAATCTTACTTTGATCGTTGAAAGTATCAAATTAAATTATTTTACTACATAGAAATATATATTCTGAACCAAGTCACTATGCTTTTAAACAAACATAGTAATATCCATCCATACAGTTTTTGCAATAAATGTTCTAAACATTTAATATGGAATAATATTTCATCAAACTATTCCCGCCACTACGACCGCTGCATTCTAAACATTTCCCTAATAATATTTAATAGCTTTCCGCGAAAGCTAGCTAGCGAGCGAGTGAGTAATTTGTTAATGTTTACGCTGGCTGAATGGCTGGCTGGCTGACTGACTGAACTAAAATATTCAATGATATTCATTTCCGGTTTGTTGACATTTAAAGTATACACTTTCGGCCCGGATGCATTTATAAAAATCTACTTTCGAAAGAGTAGTAGTCGTCCAATCAGCGGAGTAGTGTTATTGAGGTTAGGTACACTTTTCGTGGCAAAGTATGTGTTTACATTCTCAATTACCAACGTAAATGTGTTTGTTTGTGTGCGAATATGTGTCTAAGTGTTGGAGGCAGGCAATGTGTTTGTGTGCGTGTGATGAAATCTAAATTGGAATAATCAAATATACACTCTTGAACTGTAATGGGTGTGCGAATGTGTGTGTATGGATGTGTGTTGGTATTGGTGTGAATGTGTGTGCATGTATGTGTGTTGGTATTAGTATATGTGTGACTGATTTAGTTATG
>NW_026880295.1:0-30377 GCF_032173495.1 Musca vetustissima
TGGGACAAAAGTATATATAAATAGGTCATCCATTGGGATTGGTCTGTACTTCTAGAAGACTCAACTACGTAATTATCTGCTCAATTTTGTACGTTGTGCAAAATTTGATGTCAATCTAACATGAGGGGTTTAATGCCCAACTTACTTGAAATTGGGCGAAAATATATATGAAAGCTATATCCAAATATGAAGCGATTTTAACGAAACTTGTCACAGGTTAGGTTATACTAATTTTAGTACGTTTTGTTTTGGTGTGTCAATTACCTAAAATCAATCTGTAATAAAAGGAAGCTATATCTAAATCTCAACCGACTTTTACGAAACTTGGCACACAACATTCTGGACTAAATTTACATTACATCGGACGAAAATATATATGGGAGTTATATCTAAATCTTGACCGATTTTCACGAAACTTGACCGACATCACTCTAGGCTCAATTCAGTACGTTATGCCAAATTTCGTGCAAATCGAAGGGTATATAGGGACTTTGGTGCACCATTTACATTAAATCGGACGAAACAATATATGGGAGCTATATCTAAGTCGGGACCGATTTTTACAAAAATTGACAGACATCGCTCTAGGCTACGTTATGCCAAATTTGGTGCAAATCGAAAGATATATAGGGACTTTGGTGCACCATTTACATAAAATCGGACGAAACTATATACGGGAGCTATATCTAAATCTGGACCTAGGCTCAATTCAGTACGTTGTGCCAAATTTGGTACAAATCGAAGCATATATAGGGATTCTGGTGCACCATTTACCTTAAATCGGGCGAAAATATATATGGGAACTATATCTAAATCTGAACCGATTTTTCCCAATTTCAATAGGGTTCGTCCTTGGGCCAAACAAATGAGCTGTGCCAAATTTCATCCAAATCGGAGTATAAATGCGACCTGTACTTTGTTTACAATTTAACACCAACAGACATGCATAAATCGACTCAGAAAGTGATTATATACATATTCTCAAAACGAACTATGGGTCTATCTCTTTTCCTTTTGCCTGTTACAAACATATGCACAAATACATAATACCCTGTACCACAGCGTGGTGAAGGGTATAATTAGACTTTCTGTTAGCAAAACCTCGAAGTAATCTTTGAATATCCCACGATATAGATTAATATAGTTAAGATAGAGATTAATTTGGTTGGTGCTTAAAATTGATATATTGGTCTGTCCCAAAAAAAATCGTCGAAAATCGTATTTAAAATTTGTGCCAAAATATGTCAATGTTCCCTGTTCCCTGCATAAATATTCCTTCCCTCTTTAGAATGTTCATTGTCCTTACCGAAGAGGAAATTGCAAAATATGTTAAGGTTCCGTATATGAATTTCGGTTCTCTAAGAAGTTAAGAGATATAAAGATTTACGAAACTTTATGTATATTACTTTCTCAGAGAGTAAGATACCATCTCTTCCTACTAAAAATTATAAATATAGGTCCACTTTTTGAATAGCACCAACCCGTTTTCTTCAAGGGTGTAAAATGGTTGTACAAAATGTTGCGATATATGCCCAGGTTTTGGAACAGCCTACATATGAAGGCTCCGCTCATTGTCGCCATTTTGCGGGTTTCCCAATGAAGTGGCTATAATTTGGCATTCCTTATATAGGTCCCGGTTATTGTCAGCATTTATAATGTTTCATATTGTCGCCATGTTTCCCAATGAAATTGCTATAATTTGGTTTTTAAGGTTCTTGATGAGTGAGAAAAAGTTTTGCCTTAAATTTTCGATTTGACATAGTCCCCACATAAATGTTTCTGCTTTATTTTGGGAACTTTGTAAATGTTAGCCTTTTTCCCAAAAAATGTCATAATGCGACATTACTCGTATCGTCAAGAATATGATTTTCATGGTAGGTCCAACTTTTGAAATAACCCCCCACAAACAGAAAGAACCGACTCATTTTAGGTATTTTGAAGTTTTGAGCACCAAAGTGGTGGTAATTTAGAATTCCGAATGTCTTGTGAATACGAAAATTTATTGCAGAAATTTCTATCATGTTCTTTATGGCTCCTATAAAAATGCCCCACGTAATGATTGCTCCGTTCCAGTTCTTAGTGCAGTTTTCCAACCTAATGAATTAATGTGCACTATGGTATTAAATGTTTTTTGGACAAAAGGATTTCAAACATAAATCGGTTAAAATTTTAACAAGTGAAATAGCGTTAAGTTCGGCCGGGCCGAACTTTGGATACCCTCCACCATAGATATACTGACAGGTACTTGAAATAAAAATATAGGGAACATACCAAAAAGTGTACCTATACCGACATTTCTACAAACCGATTATGGTCCTAAATGTTGGTTTTAGACCATGTTTCTTTGGAACCAATTTGTTTCAAAATTCAATCCACACTTTGCCCATCTTATTATTTTTTACGAAATTAGTGCAGCGAATTCAGTTGAAAAACGCGCTCAAGAACACCCTTATATGGGGGCTATCCGAAAATATTGACCTATATTTATAATTTTTGTGTAGCGGTTTGGTACCTACTAAGAACTCAAAATACTAAATTACAGCCAATTCGGTGAAAAAATACATTCAAAACCCCCACAATACTGAAAATTAGGAGGTACCGTTATATGGGGGCTACCAGAAAAAGTGCACTTATATTTATAATTTTTTGTGGAGACATTTAGTACCCAATAAGAACTTAATGTACCAAATTTCAGCGTATTGGATTGAAAAACGCGCTTAAGAACCCCAAAATACCGAAAGTTGGGGTACCTTTATATGGGGGCTATCCGAAAAACCTATTACGAACTCAAAATACTAAATTACAGCCAATTTGGTGCAAAAATGCGATCAAAAACCCCCAAAATACTGAAAATTATGTGGGGGTTAGCAGAAAAAGTGGACCTATATTTATAAATTTTTTGTGGAGACATTTAGTACTCAATAAGAACTCAATGTACCAAATTTCAGCGTATTCGGTCGAAAAACTAGATCAAGAACCCCAAAATACCGAAAATTGGGAAGGGAGGTACTGTTATATGGGAGCTATGCCTAAACGTGGACCGATATATCCCATCTTCGAACTTAACCTGCCTGGATACAAAAGACAACCCTATGTAAAATTTCAGCACCCTATCTCAATTCCTTCAGAAGATAGCGTGATTACAACAGACGGACGGACATGGCTAGATCGTCTTTTAATTTTACCCTGACCAAGAATATATATATATATATATATATGGGGTTTTCATATATATACTATACTATATACTCACCAAAGCCTTTCAACCCCAATCAGAGATGGCCTGTCAGAAACAGTGACGTAAATGACCTACCCAAATCCATTAGGTTTTTGACAAAATAGCAATTTCCATTAATCAATCTGGATATTACGCATGCTTAACTCAAATTAAAATAAAATTTCAAAATTTTCTTCTCAAAAAAATTTAGTAATTTTTACCAGTTCTAGCAGGGTATAGTGAGATATATGTAAAAATAATATGTATTCTTGAAAATAACTGTATATGCTGATAATATTGAAATAAATGACGTTTACTACATTTATTACATTTTATACAGGTATATGACGTTTTCGACGTTTACACCTTTTTGACAGTCGAAAACCAAAAAATTCGTCACACGGACCATCCCTGACCCCAATAGGAATTATCGACCTTACAAAATCGTATCATACATTGTATTTTATTTAATAATATCTAAGTATTATATTGCCATGCGAAGCTCCATGTTCCGTAAGATTATTTATTGGTATTTCTTTCAGTGTATTTTAAGATAATGTGACAAATGGCAAATTAAATTCAAATAAATATAAACATTGTTAAAAACAGCCGTATACTAATTGTAAAATGAGTTATAACAGATTTATGCTTGACACTAGCAGAAAAATACCCATGACCCAGCTATTAGAATTCCTATTTTAATAATAGGTATACAAATTTCCATATTTGAAAAAAATCCCCTTTCCCAAAAATGCATATACATCTTTTTTGTTAATTCTAGAAAATACATACAGATATTTTAATATGACAATAAATGTTGTTGTATGTTTGTGTGTGCGTATAATTGCCCAACAAGAACTCAAATCACAGAATAGTTCAAAAGGTTATCAGTACTGGGAACACCAAAAACAAATATCACACTACATTTGAAATAAATATAAAAAATTAAATACGATTTTATAGTCAGACAACTAAACAGACTAAAATTCGATCACAGTCTTGTCGGGGGCTCTCATCGAAACACTTAATCTTAAACGAGGCAAAAACAGCATCATTAAAAAATGTCTAAATCAACGCTGGTGATAGTTTTCTTAAGTTTGGCTGCATTGGTGGCGCTGGTGAAATGTGATACGGAAACAACAACAGTGGCACCCCATAAAAGTGGTTACATTATTGCCAATAATGTTCCCGCACTTGAACCGGGTTGCGAATATCATTTCAAGTGTAAAGTGAAACTACAAAATGCTGAAGTACCCAAACCATGCCTGAAATCTTGCGTCGATAGCTTGGTCTGCAACAACCAAAAGAGAGGTATTCGCAAGGGATTCTATTGTGTGCAATTTAATGAAGAACTCGTTGCCCAAGAATATCAGGAAGAGAAAGAGGCTAATGCCCACGTTAAAGCCAGCCCCGTGGCAATGATCGATTTCCCATGTCAACCTGGATATTTGCCTGACAGTCGTGGTCGTTGTCGTGAGGTGTGGTAATTTTTTTTATTTTTAAATTATTTAATTTTTTCGATTAAGTATGCTAATGTAATGTAATATATTTTGTGATTTTGTATGAAGAAAAATTATATATATTTTAAAAAATAAAGTGCTAAATTGTCGTTTTCTTTATCGTTATCACGAAAGAGCGTAAAACGTGCTGCGTATGTATGTTTTGGGTGGCTGCGATAACTAACTAATCAAAATCTGATAATGATAATGAAAAATAAACTAATATAATTAAAATATCGAATGTTTGAATCATATTTGAAATGTAACGTCAGATTGTGGAGTAAAAACGTCATTTAATTCGGCCGGGTTGAAGTATAACCTCCACCATGAGGTGTAAATTTAAAAAGCCTGCAATCGTTCTACTTGGTTATGCCATGGTAAAGTACAGAAAATTAGTTTCTATTCGGTTAAAAAATGTAAGGTATAACAATTATAATCAGAAATATTTTTTTTTAAATATGCACACATTTTACACATTCTAGGAGGAGGTATTCGGAGGAAAATATATATGGGAGCTATATCTAAATTTGAACCGATTTTCACGAAACTTAGCACACATCATTCTAGACACAATTCCGTTCGCTATGCCAAATTTCGTGTAAATTGAAAGAAATGTAGAGGCTTTCGTACACTATTTACATAAAATCGAACAAACATATTAAAGGGAGCTATATCTAAATCTTAACCAATTTTCAAGAAACTTAGCAGACATCATTCTAGATTCAATTCAGTAAGCTAGTCAAATTTCGTCCAAATCGAAAGATATACAGGGACTTTGATACTCTATTTACATTAAATCGGACGAAAGTATATATGGGAGCTATATCTAAATCTGAACCAATTCCAACAAAACTTCGGATACATCGGATACAAAATGTTGTCCCAATCGGACAAATATTGGGAGTTTGGTGCATAATTCACATTAAATCGGACGAAACTATATATGGGAGCTATATCCAAATCTGAACCGATTCTAACAAAACTTCGCAGACATCAATCTGGAGCTAATTCAGTACTATGTACAAAATTGTGTCCCAATCAGACAAATACTGCGAGTTTGGTGCATCATTTAAATAAAATCGGACGAAACTATATATGGGAGCTATATCTAAATCTGAACTGATTTTTTCCAATTTCAATAAGGTTCGTCCTTGGGCCAAATAAGAGAACCGTGCCAAATTTCATCCAAATCGGATCATAAATGCGACCTGCACTTTGTTCACAAAAATACATGGAAAGTCGGACAGACGGATGGACGGACATGCGTAAATCGACGCAGAAAGTGATTTTATTCATATTCTCAAATGGAACCATGGGTCTATCTCGATTCCTTGTGCCTGTTACAAACATGGTGAAGGGTATAAAAATTAAATGTGGTATGCAATTTTTATAAACCCATCGTATGCGCCATCTATTGGTGTCTGTAAGACGTTGCCCATCACCATACAAGACCCCTACATTAACGCCATCAATTGAAATGTCTTTCATGGCCTGTAACTAGCTCTATTAACACAAATAAAAGGATAAATATTGGTCTTTGCCATAGAATCGGCAAATTGTATTTTGAAAACTTTTGTAAATAGATCACGGAATAGTCAGACTTCCGACCTTTCATATGACATCAATATTAGTACAATACCTCCAGCAGCTCCGAAGTTATGAGACAGAAACCAGGACATTAATTTCTACATTTGTGAAATTTCCAGTTACGGCATCTATATATAGCGCTCCGTTCGCCAAATTGTATGGTCGTAATTGCTACAAAATTCATAAAAATCGGTTAAGTATTTCTGGAGTTATTCGAATTTCAATTCTACCATGCTCCGAAATATACTTTCTGTTCGATCCTGTGCGCTTATTACCAAAAAATGAATAACGCCACAAAAATCGATCTTGCAAAAATAGAATTTTTTAATCATCAACGGTGTATGTGTGTAAGTAAATATATTTTACATTGCATATGTGCATAAATCACATACAATCACACCTAATCACATACATATCAAGCAACATGAAAATTGCACCTCGAACTGCCTTTTGCACCTACAAGTATGCTATAATTTTCATACAACAGCAGACATTATGAAAACAATTTTTGCCTTTTTTACAAGACCGATTTTTGTGTGGTTTTTCATTTTCAGGTAATAGGCGACCAGAATCGAGCAGGTGGTGTATTTCGGACCATCGTTGAATTGAAATACAAATATCTCGGCAACTACTAAACCGATTATTATAAAGTTTTCAGATATGATTAGAGGAAATTCTGAAGTTTTATTACACACCGCCATTTCACATTTTTACTATTATAAAAGGTGATCTTTTAGCTATTATCCTTTTGGAAACATTGTTTAATCGGTTCAAATTTAGATATAGCTCCCATATATATTTTCGTCCGATTTAACATAAATGGTGCACCAAAGTCCCTATATATCTTTCGATTTGCACGAAATTTGGCACAGCGTAATGAATTAGGTCTAGAATGACGTGTTAAGTCTCCTGAAAATCGGTTCAGATTTAGATATAGCTCCCATATATATTCGTCCGTTTTAAAGTAAATGGTTGGTACACCATGTGGTACAGGGCATTGTATCTTTGTGCATATGTTTGTAACAGGAAAAAAATCGAAGTAGACCCATGGTTCCTTTCGAGAATATGCATAGAATCACTTTCTGAGTCGATTTATGCATATGCGTCCCTCTGTCCGTCCGTCCATGTATTTTTGTTAACAAAATACAGGTCCCATTTATGATCCGATTTGGATGAAATTTTGGCTCAGATCACTTAATAGGCCCAAGGACAAACCCTATTGAAATTGGAGAAAATCGGTTCAGATTCAGATATAGCTCCCATATATATTTTCGTCCGATTTTAACTTATTGATGCACCAAACTATCAATAGTGTTCCGATTGAGACAAAATTTTGCACAGAGTATTGAATTATGCCTAGATAGTTATATGCCAAGTTTTGTTGAAATCGGTTCAGATTTAGATATAGGTTCGATTTATAGTTTCGTCCGATTTAATGTAAATAGTGCACCAAACTCCCAATAGTGGTCCGACTAAAGCAAAATTTTGCACAGAGTACTGAATTAGATCCCGACTGATGTATGTGAAATTTTGTTGGAATCGGTTCTGATTTAGACATAACTGCTATATATAGTTTCGTTCCATTTTATGTAAATGAAGCTACATACTGCCAATATTTATCCGATTGAGGTGCACTAAACAAAAACATGAGGAGGTTTATTAGATATTTATCCAAATAGTCCGATTGGTATTTTCTGTAAATTGATTTATATAATTTTTCCCATTGTAAGAAGCAACTCTATATCTGACAAAATGAAAAATTTAGTATAGGTTGCAGAATGAGATGTTTATGGATCCAATTTAATTTTACTGGTCCGTCATAAATGCGACGTCTTTTAGGATTCATATGTTGAATATACCCAAAGTGGTGAAGGGTATCATATAGTCGGTTCCGTCCGACTTTACTACTTTCCTTACTGCTTTTTATAAAAATTCTGACTCTGTCAAAATGCTACCACAGTTTTGAACAGGTTTGAGCAATTTCTGAAAGAAATATCCAGCTGAGCCTGACATCGTTCATCACTACACTACCATTGTATTAAGTACTATTAAGTAAATAGTGTATGTAGTTGAGTAATTTCTCTGTGTACCTTCTTCTTTTATTGAAATAAAACAAATAAACAGATTTAAAAAATACTAAAAATGTGTTTTTATTTATGGACGCTTATTATCAATATTAGTTTCTTAGTAACAACAATAACGCCCAATGTCACAATAATGATGGCGCCCAATTAATTTGAAAAAGAAAATCCCAAAAATTTGGTGCAATTTTGCTCAAATTTCACGAAAATACCAGAATGAAGTAGAAAGTTGCCCGCCAAAAAAAAAAAAGAATAAAAATTTCCAAAAATTTTGGTCTGGCAACACCATACCCGCGGAAAAAATTCGAGCGCCTAAAAGTATGCTACAATTTTTGTCATTTCTTTGTACGGCATTGCCAGATGCAATTTTTTTTGGCGGTTTACTTTCTATTTTCTTCTGGGCGCCTGGTATTTTTGTGAAATTTGGGCAAAAAATGCATACATCCAGATGAATGAATAATTGTGACGTCATCACACAAATTATGTCGCATGCGTAGGAGCATGTTTACTTACCATTTTTGTTGTATCCGTAAATAAAAACAAGTAGTATTTGTTGTAAATTCATTATTTTTTATTCAATATTCTTTGTAAACAATATATACGTACATTTAAAAAAATATATTAAATACAAATTTTAAGAAATAATTTTCTTAACAACTTAGCTCACTTATTTGGACTATATTCTTTTGTAATCCTTCCTTGTGGAATCTTATGATTGAGAGATAAGGATAATTCTAAACTATATATTGATCGTTATCGGCGGGCCTGCCATATTTTCAAATAATTTGTATATCGTTTTTGATTGTCATCATACGGAAATTCGAGCATATATAATTCATAATAACCTGGAATGAAAAATAAAAGAAAATTAAAAATATATATTTAAGCATTAAATAATCTATACTAATAAAAGAGTAAAGTTATTGACTGACTGATTTAACGATTTATTAACGACCAGACGAAACGGCTGAAGATATAATCTTGAAATTTTGGTCCAAAGGTGACAGATAAAGCTAGGTTTTAGGAAATTCGTACTAGAACGGTACGAAAAGTACTAAGAAGTACTAAATGTGATACCATTTGTATTTGGCGAACCGCTAGAACTCTTAAATTTTAAATGAGGGTCACTGATGGAGTTTAGAATAGATATAGCAAAGTGTTTTTTGACATTTGAACTATAAGTATGCGAAAAGTACTAAAATGTACTAAATTTAGAACAATTTCGTAGCATGTGAATGGATAGAGCTGAAAACTTGAAATTTGGAATGCAAATTAAGATTGAGAAGCAGGGTCGATATAAGGAGCTGGCTTTGGAAGTGTGTACTTATTTTATGAAAAGTACTATATGGTACAAATTTAATTTGGATGTACAAATCGAGTTGGAATACTGAAAATTTAAATTAAAACCAGTGAGCGGAGCAGTATAGTCGGACGGGGCCGACCATATGATAATTTACACAACTTCCACGAAAATCTAACTTTCTATGGTTCTATATTCAGAGCTTTGCCAATATTTCACAATCTAATTCTAATATTCAGTAGACGGGGACTGCACTTGTCCAGATTCTCTTTACCGTGGGTTATGTTGTGATGTTGGGCTTTCAATTGTAGCCTATAGGTCGAATCGAATAACACAAAAAAAAAAGTTTTCGGTCCACTTCATCCCAAAATTATTATCTGATCATCACCGAAAATTATAGGCGTTGTCCTGGACCATAACTGGAATCTAATGGAAAATTTCAAATCGATCAGCGCTATATTTCCGCCCTCTAGTGTGGTAATGGGTTACTAAATAATATCTGAATACGTAAGCACCTGTAAATATGTACGTATAACTCCCACATCTGAGTACATACGACCATATAATTGGTATCATATTAAAGGTCAACCACTCCTCTTCAACATACGGTCAACTTCTCGGGTCTAGGTCCTTCAGGAGTAAATATATACGCCATAGAATACAAATTTTGTAATTTTTCACACAAAAGTCAGGGTCCATTTGACCCGCTAAATATTGACCAATCCTTATCAAAATAGGCATGCTTATTCTTTGGCCCAATCCGCTTCTCCATGTAAAATTTCGATGTTCGGGCCATGATTGCGGCCTCTGGACACACATGTCTAGATCGACTCAGCTAGTCGAGATATGACGATCGGTATACTTAAATGTGGGTCTAGGACCAATATTTCGCGGCGTTACAAACTCTTGGGGCTGCACTAAGATATAATACCCTGACAACATTGTTGCGTAAGGTATAATTACCGTCGAAGTGTATGATTTGGATATATACGTAGTTTTGGAATTTTTTTACTTATGTGTACGAAAAGTACTAAATCGTACTATAATTGGTAAAATTTGAATATGGGTGAACCGATAGAGCTGGAACAATGCAATTTGGAATCGTGATCACTGTTGGGGTGTAGGAATATGGTATGTAGAGAATTCTGAAAATTCGTACTAAGGTGTAAGGTGGTACCAAATTTGGATTATGGTGAACCGATAGAACTGGAAGTTAGAACATTTGGAGTTAGGATCATTGTTGGGGTAGAATTGGGCTACTTAGGAAATTTTGGAAATTCCTACTAATGTGAACTGAATTTTGTACAATTTAAATTTTGGGTGAACCGATGCGATGAAGTTTTGAAAATTTGTACTAATTGGTACCAAATGCGGGATTGAGTGAACAGATTGAGCTGGAATTTTGAAATTTGGCGTTCGGATCATTGGGGTGTAGGATTGGGCTTTGTGGAAAGTTTTGGAAATTCGTACTAATGTGTACTAAATTTGGTACAATTTAACTTTTAAGTGAACCAATTGAGCTGGAAACCTTGAAATTTGGAAATAAGGTTACTGTTAGAGTGTAGGATTGGGGTATTGTACTAAATTTGGTACAATTTGAATTTTGTGTGAATTGATAGATCTGGAATCCTGCAATTTGTAGTTACGATTTTTGATGGTATGTAGTATTGAGCTATGTAGAAAGTTTTGGAAATTCGTACTAATGTGTACTAAGTGGTACCAAATTTGTATTTGGGTGAACCGATAGATATTGAATCACTATTGGGGTGTTGGGTTTGATTTTGTAGAAAGTTTTGAAAATTCTTGATAATGTGTACTAAATTTGGTCGAAATTAAATTTTTGGTGAACCAATACAGCTGGAATCCTGAAATTTAGAGAAAGGGTTACTGTTAGGGTATAGGATTGTGATATGTAGAAAGTTTTGGAAATTTGTACCAACATAATGGTACCAAATAAGGATTTGAGTGAACAGATAGAGCTAGAAACTTGAAATTTGAAGTTACGATCACTGTTGGGATGTAGGATTCAGGTATGTATAAAGTTTTGGAAATTCGTACTAATGTGTACAAAATGGTACTAAATTTGGATTTAGGTAAACCAATAGAGCTGGAAACCTGAAATATATGTAGGAAATATAACCAACAGGGGACTTGAGTAAACCCATAGAGCTAGAATTTTTAAATTTGAAGTTACGATTACTGTTGGGGTGTAGGATTGGGCTTATTGGACGTTTTGGAAATGTTATGGTACTGTTTGGATTAAAAGCTAACGGTAGAGCTGGAATCCTGAAATTGAGTAATAAGATTTCCATTGGAGTGCATGATTTCTATTGGAAGTTATGGCAATGTTTATTAGTGTTTACTAACTGGTACTAAATTTGGATTTGGGTGAAGCTATATTTGACATTTGGAAATTTTACACGAGTACAGAGGGTAAAAAATGACAACAAATTTTGTATAGAGCTAAATTTCGTTTGCGGCCAATTGGTGTGTAGGGTTGAGATATGGAGGTAGTTTTGAAAAAAAAAATTCTATAAGATATATACATAGGTACTAAATGGTTCCAGAAATTTTTAATAATGTTTGGTATTGGGTTTTAAATACTTCCAACATTTGCTAACGAAGTAGTAGCGGTATATAACGAAGTAGTAGTGAATGGTCAGCCAAAGTAATATATATTCATATATATTCACCTCACTCACAATATGTCTACTCACCGAATTCCCCCATGCCAATTAAAATAAACATAAAATATTTTTTTGTGTTACATCTAATGTTTCTTCCTTTGGGAATTTATTTATTTTTAAATCAGTTTTTATTATTATTTCACAATGTTGTTGTTTGTTTATTTTTATTTTTGGTTGTGGTTTTTTGTTTTTAATTTGGGAATTTTATACTTACACATTTATAATTAAATATAATATAATTTTTCTCAATGGGGGTTTGTTGCAGTATATTTAGTTTTTGGTTTTTTTTTTCACTGACGATTTTTAATTATGTTCATTAATACAGTTATTATGAATCATATGTATAATTATTACCATTACTATTACATAATAATCATACTCATAATAATTTTTAATTTTATTTTATTTCAGTTATTATTTTTTCTTTTGGTTTTGTGTTTTTGGTATGTAATTTTAATTTAGTTTTAAATATGCATTTATGTTTATATTGTTTTTCTTTTTTTATATGTATATATTTATAATTATTTTTTTTTTAATTTCATTGTATAGTAATTTTTTGTTGGTTTTTTCTCATTTTTTTATTTGTTGTTTATATACTTCATACATATTTACTTAATATTTTAATATAATAATAATTATTAATAGTTTAATTAATAAATATTTTAATAATGTTCATTAGTGGTTTTATAAATTAACCAGATGGCTGTCTGTGTGTGTAGGTGTGTCTGTGATTTGTGTGTAACGGCTATGCATTTTATATTATTTTTTGTAATTTTTATATTGTTGTTATTCTTCCGTATTTTTTTTTATTTTTTCACATTTCAAATGTGTAGCTGTCGTCAATGGGTTTTCTGGTTGGTTGCAGCTGCAGCAGTTAATGTCCTCTATGAATATTTCATTTATTTATGTATACTTTTTGTAATTTATTTTTTTATTCGTGAGTGAATTTATTTATAAATTTGTTTTCAGTTAATTACACATAATTTATAATCATAATTTCTTTTATTAGCTGCTGCTGTGACTTCAGTTTTAATTTTGTCATACATGGTTTAATTGTTGTTGGTTTTTGTTATTATTGTTGTTATGGGATTAAACACTTCTTATGTCTTCAATTATAAAATAATCAAGGTTTTTGAGTTTGTTCAATATTTTTATGACATTAATGACAGTCTATTGTTAAGTCATCGAGTGAACTGCCTCTTGTATGGGCATATTTATTGGCAGTGATATGAAATCAATGCAGATAATTTAATTAAGAGTACATGTGTTTTTGAAGGATTTTAACGAAGAGGTTTCTATAAATTTTTTTCTAGGATAATTGCGAATTCAGCAAGAAACAAAATAAATAAAAATTTCGAAAATTTCAATACATACACTCCATGAATCAGGAAACCCTAATGACAAATTACAGTTACTTTTATGGAAGAATATCCCGAAACTTTAAAAGTGTCGTAAAATGGGCGGGACCTTGATATGGATGCTGATGAAGAGCATAGACTTGTATCGAATGTACATGTTAGACGCTCCAAAAAACCGAAGAGACAGTAGTAACCCAATCTTTAATATTATGATCTCTTTCGAGATTTAAAATAATAGGAAGATAGACGGACGGACATGACTACATCGACATAGAATTTTATTCTGATCATGAATATTTGGAGGTGCTACAAAAGGAATGTGTACACATTTCAAAGCTTAAATTGTGGGTTTTTCACAAATTATTAACCCTACGGTCAATAACCGGGTACATTTGTACCTTTTTTAATAAAAATGCTATAAATTTTTTAATAATGGAGATATTTGCATCAAGTTTTGAGGAGTTATTACCTACGTAGATCAATAACCGTGGTACATTTGTGCCCATCCAGAAATAGCGTTGTAATGCATTAAAATATTGGACTATCGTCCGATTTTTTGTTTTAAATTAGTCTATATGTCTATAGTCTATGATATACATTTAGGACTTTAAGTATACCGATCTTCATATCACGACTAGCTGAGTCGATCCATGGATCTATCCATTATAATTTGTAAACACGACACAGGCCACAGATATGGACCAATCTTCACGAAATTTTGCATGTAGGATGGGTTCTGGCCAATGGAGACCCCAATTGTTTTTGGTAAAGATCGGTTAATATTTAGGGAATGAAATGGACCAAAAACTTTATACTTGTCTGATTTTCTGGTCGCTCCAGATGCCGCAATTATGGCCCAAACATCGCGAACTTTTACTTGGAGAAGAGGATCGGGCAAAAAAAAAAACATGCCTATTTTGATAAAGATCAGTCAATATTTAGATTTTGTGTGAAAAAACGACAAAATTTGTACTCTATAGCGTATATATTTACCCCTGATGGACATGGACCTGATTAGTTGATAGTATATTGAAGAGGAGTGGTTGGTCTAATATTGATACAGATTATAGTGTCGTATGTTAAAAAAATATCTTCTACAAGATTTGAAGTAGCAGCGGGGTATATATTTGGTTGGGGGAAAAGAAATCCATTAGGCCGGTCGTCGAAAATGTAGATAAAGTCGGAGAAATTATGGAAGTTGACCGCCAGGTTAGCAGTCGTAACATCGCTAAAGGAGCTAAAACTCGACCATGTATTCAAAAAGAACCTCGATTTTTTGGGAGCTACACCATTTAACAGAAACTATAGGATGGGTCGAATTTCCATCTGCGAAGCCTTGCCAAAACGGATAGAGATCTAGCCATTTCTTAAACGGATGGTAACTGAAAATGAAAAATGGATCACAGATTCATACGATAACCCTGTGCGAAAACGAACGTGTTCAACGAGCGGTGATGCACCTTATTTTCAAAAGGTTCTGGAAGGTTCTGCTATGCATCTGGAGGGACTGGGAGGGTATTATTTATTATGACTTGCGCCCATAGGCCAAACGCTAAATTCTGATCTCTACTGTCAACAACTGCACCGTTTGAAGATAGCAATTGACCAGAAATGGCGAGAATTGACCAACAAGAGAATTGACCAACAATGCTAGGCCACACATATCTGTAGTGACTCGCCAAAAACTTCGGGAGCACGATTGGGAAGTTTTAATGCATCCGACATACAGTCCGGATTTGGCACCAAGCGATATGATGCATGGCAAATGTTCTTTAATGATAAAAAATTGGTATCTAGGGAGGATTGTGAAAATCTACTACTACAGTTTTTCGAAAATAGGGAGCAGGACTTCTGTGAGAGAGTCGTTATGTAGTTACCTTAAAAATGGCAATAAATCATGGACCCAAACGGCGCATATTTGGTTCAATTTGCATGTTAAAAAAGTCCTATATAAAAATAATGGATTTCTTTTATCACAACCTATAGGCCTAGTCTGTAACTTTTTAACAATATTCGACATTGTTTATTCTACAACAATTTCATTTGTTTGTTTTGTTGTTTTTTTTTTTTTCAATATCAAAAGTAAGTTAAACAATATCGTATATTGTTAAAAGCTACAGAATAGGCCTACTAATATGTTTATTTTTTATATCTATATTCTCATTGAATAACACATATCCGTATCAACAATTATTTATATTGACCCAGATTTCATGGTTGCCCTCATATAACTGTACCCTACATTATTCGGTATTTAGGGGATTATGGACACGTTCGAATCTTTAAATCCGAATTCCATATTAATATTGAAACAATTTTTAAATTTCATTTATTTCACAAGTAAGTATACGATTGTACCTTTCAGATGACACCACTCTTTTTTAAATATCGGCAATACTAAAATAGTTACAATAAAACGAAATGCGATGTTTAATTTTTTTAAACCGTCATTAGCGCCATCTTTTGATGTACATGATTCATAACACTTTTTAAACCCCAACTTTCGAAGGGTATAACATTTGAAAGAATTGTCAACGGAATAAATGTGGTATTTTTAATAAAAAATATAACAATATTTTGGAAGGACTGGCAGTGCTATAATCGCTGTTTTGAGAATTAAATATTTCTGTGTTAATTGATTGAAAAACATGATTTAAAAGTCATTTAACGAATATGGATTAATATCTATACCATAATGGCAGTAGCATAAGTCATTAATGTCATTTTAATACCTCATATTGAATTTTATTGTAAGTCACATTTTTTATTAATGAAGATTAATTAGTGTTAATCAAAGCCATTAATTTATGCCAAAGGGTTTTTTATAATTATTGCCCGCAGCTTTTGTATTTTATTAATTTATTTATTTTTTATATATTTTGTTGCCAACTACTACCACCATTTACACATTGCTAATTTTACTTCATTTTATGTCAAAATGTCCATTAATATAGAATATTTTTTACGGTGTGTTCTACCAACAATATTTCAATATTGGACTCTCTGTTAAAAAAGCTTAATCTATAAGTGTTTTATGTTTCCAATGCTATTTACAAGTCTTATCTTATATATAGAAAAAATTGTGAAACAAATATCTATATATTATTATTTTCTTCTCATAATTTCTAAATATTTAGGTGGTACAACTTTATACTGGTTTTACGTGTTTTTAATATTTCCAAAATCGTCAAAAGAAGAAAATTTGTAATTTCCTTTTATTGGTTTTGGAAATGTATTTTTTCTATATAGCTTTCTTTCTTCTTAAAAATAATTGTTTTATATATATGTATATGATTACTAATTTTATTTATAATAATTCCAAACAAATGGTGCGCTTAAAAATGTGTGTTTAAATATATGTTTTTTTTCATTTATTATATTACAGATTTTATAAATATTTTTTATTTATTTATTTTTGGTAATTTAAAATCATATTTTTGTTTTCTTCCCATTTATGTACAAGTTTTTTGTATGCGAAATATTTATTTGCTAAATTTCCATATAGAATAATTTGTATTATTCTTCCATTTTTTCCCACATATATATTTTTTTGTCGGTTCCGCTTTATTTGCATTCATTTTAATTATTTACATTTCTTTGTATTTAATTAAATTTTATTTCACGTATTCTTTGGTATGTTAGAATGTTTTCAGTTTTTATATGTTTTTCTTTTACATTTCATGTTAATGATTTCGATTGCAGGGGTGTGTAGAGACAACAAATCAAATAAATAGGAATTATTTTTTTTTACTTTTTGTAAAATTGAAGTTAAGCTTAAAATAAAAATGTAATGTATTTGTTTCGAAATTAAATTTATTGATATAACAATTATGTGAATATTTGAAAGTTAAGTAAAGGATTTTTTTTTAATTTTTCAAGAAAATTCAGAAATGTTGATAAACAAAATGTCACAAAAAATTAACAATTTGAAAAAGAAACTTTCAAAAAAATATGCAATAATTCCTGGACGAGTATATAAAGAAGCCTGAAGGACAAATTCGCAATAGGTCAAGATTTTGAGTTTGATTTTTCAAAAACAAATTTCATGTTAATGTTCATAGGAATACCAGCAATACGAAAAAAATATAGCACAACTAGATGAGGTGTGCAATTTTTATAAACCCATCGTCAGCGCCATCTATTGATGGGAATTATTCAAATTATGAAAATTTGTGTTTTGCTACTTTCTAACTACCACAGTACGAAAAATGTTAGAGCTACAATAAATAATGTTTAAATTTTGCATGATCGATTTTTGGATCCACCCATTCAATATATGGCGCTGACTTCTTAATAGAAAATCACGGGAATTTTAGATTCGTTATAACTTTTGAATGCGTAATGATATCCAAATAATTTATATGGATATTAAAATGGATTCATTGTTTAGAACATCCACTATCTTACCGAATACCTCATCTCATTTCAAAAAGAAGTATACGAATTTACCTTTTATATGACACCAATTTTATTGCAATATCTGTAATATGAAATAGTTGATTGATCGATTTTTGAATCTATCTATTCAATAGATGGCGCTGACGACATGTGTGTGTCACTTTAAAAGAAAGTCATCGGTATATTATATCCGTTATAAGTTTTGTATACGTGATGACACAAAATCAATTCAAATGGATATTAATAGACTCAAAATTTCACATTCAGTATCGAAGAATTGCCATGTTTCCGGAAAACTACATTTTTCTGTGATAATTCACGCATAACGATTCACATACACATCAAAGGTATGTTTTTAGCTTAGATCTTATGTGTAATCGAGTTGAAGGTTTAACCTAGTGGTCACGGTCACCAGTTTTCTTGGATTCTTCATTTTCAGGTAACAACACCGAACAGTAAGTATATTTCGGAACATCATGGAATTCAAATGCAGATAACTCAACGACTGCTTAACCGATTTTCAAAAATGCAAATGGTTTGATGTAATTCTATAGTTTAATTCCACATTGAAATACATACATATTAGGTTGGTGCGTAGGAAATGTCAGATTCTCTTTACATGCGGACATTTGTCTCCCTGTTTTCGTTACACTTTTGTCTTTTGGCAATACCTCATTCATAGTCGTATTGTCCATTGCCAGAGACTCATTACAGCAAAAAACTTTTTTCTCGAAGGTCTTCCCTTTTGTTATTTATTTAATTGCCGATATGAATTCTTCCGACATTCGCGTCATTTTCTCATATGAATTCAAACTTGGTAATAGTGCTGCAAAGGCTGCACGCAACATAAACCAAGCATTTGGGGAGAATACGGTTAACAATCGGAAAGTCCAGCGTTGGTTCGAAAAATTTCGGACTGGCGTTTTTTCACTACAAAATGAGCCTCGTGGAATACCCAAAACGTCTGTAAAGAATGATGACCTGAAGGCTCCAGTGGAAGCGGATTCAGCCGTATCCACGGGGGAACTTCTTTCAGGATGAAAGTAATGCCATCGCTTGTGAATCGGCATGACCCGCTTCTGCTCCATGACAACCCTCGGCCGCATACATCGCACAAAACAATTGCGAAACTGAACGAACTGGAATATGAAGTTTTGCAGCATCCACCAAAATAACCGGATCTCTCGCTGACCGTTTTTATTATTTTTTTCAAGCATTTAGAGCTGTTTTTAAGGGGCAAAAACTATGAAAAGAGTTTTTAATTCTAATGACCATCAATTTTTGAAGAGAGGCATCAAAGCCTTAAAATCTCGTTGGGATAATTGTATTGAAGCGAATGCTTTGATCAAAGAAGAAAATATGCATAAAGATATGCATATCCTAAGTGATTGTATAATCACTTAGGAATCCGACATACAATTAAGTTGTATAAGAGAAATTTAGCAATAGCATAAGTTCAAAAATATTTAAAATATCGACTGGTATTGTATTAAAAAAGTATAGTTGATGTAGGTAGTATAGTACTATACCACACATAAATAACAAATCACAAGAACATTTGACGGATTGACAAAGCTATATCTTCGAAAAATGGATTTTTATTATGTTTTGTCGTTGCGATTTTCGATCATGCTTTCCCGAGTCCGGGAGTTTTCAGCCCTTTTAGTGAGATTTTCGAACACGTCATTCAATAGATGGCGCTTTTCACAAGTCTTTATTTGAGCCTATAAAACATAATTGAAAGTGTATAGGGCAACACTGGCAATGGCATACGCATAGCGACATCTATTAAATGACATGATTGAAAATCGCATCGAAATTTCCAAACACGGTCATGACTTTACTATAAAATAAATCACCTATTTTGTAAAATGTATGGCATTTGTTTGTAAGAATACTAGCGAGTCATAATCCAGAGAGTATGGGAAGAGCAGAGAAGGAAAATGGTGGCATTTTTATACCCTCACCCAGATGGTTAATGAGGGTATTTACGCTTTGCTACAGAAAACATATGTCTTATCGAAATATTGGTTTTGTTATTTGTGTCTATGGATCAAATCCATTTTAGAGAATTTCATCTTTCATATCTTTTGCTACCTTCCCACGAAGGGACAATAATATTCGATATAATTAATTGTGTGCACATCGTAATATTTTATCCAACCATCTGAAGGTGGGCCAACATCTTCAGTTATCTCTCCACAGGTTGTCAACATTTTGATAAGAAACCTATACATCATATCGACGCCTCCGAACCATAGTATGCTAAGACGACTTAACATGCTTTAAAGTTCTTTACGTTTTTAGATACTACGGTCTTTAATTTAAATTCTCTGACATTTTGGTAATCATCGGCCAATCCAAACCAAAGTTATAAGCAAAAATGTACTTAGCATGGCACGTAAGATATAAAAAACTTCCATACTTTGAGAGCTTCTACTGAAAAACTCACTTTTCAGGCTTAGCATACTATTCTTCGGAGGCGTCGAAATGTATAAAGCAAAATAAAACCTATGTATAATTCCGCAAACCATAGGCTGAGGGTGGTAGACGGTCCTACCTCAAATTACTCTGAACAGACCAAATTTGCAACCATTACAATGTTGGAGATATTCTGTCAAAGCCCTGAATTCCCAACTGAAATATATAGGATGACTCCACTCCAAACGACTAATAATTATATCACTTGAAACTTCCTAAGAGCATCTATGCAACACTCTAATCGTTATGTGATTACTTCTCTGGCTACCCTCCGGCTTTAAAAAATTAATTAAAGATATTTTTGTCTGAATTTTGAGTGAGAAATTTATAAAAAAAAATTAAAATGTTGAAGTAAACATTTCCATCCAGGGCCAAGTTAATTAATTAGCAGCATTCTCTGCACAACTAAAGCAAAGCGTATTTCAAATTTTATCAATAAATTTCATTTCATGGCAATTAATTTCAAAGCAAATTTGTTTAAATAAGAAAAAAATAAAAAGAGAACATAAAACTAATTATTATTTTGCTGATTCTAACTAAAATCCCCTTACACCACTTCGAAATGAATTTAAAAAAATGTTATTCATAAATAATTTATTATAACTAATCGAATATTTATTCGATAATTTTTAAGTATTTTTTGTTTACATGTTTATCAGGAAATTAAAATATAAATTAAAATTATTTTGGATTTTTTTATTTTTAAAACATATTTTGCTTATACTAATTAACTTAGTTGTATTTGTTTGGGTTTTTTTTCAATGGGAGATCTATGACTAGGAGTGTATGTTTATAAATCTTAAACTTAATTGTTAAAAAACTATGTGTAGGTATAGAGAAACATTGGTTGCTTTACAAGTTGGAAAAATAATATTTAATAAATTAAAAGGAAGAAAATTATAGGGAATGTTTTTTTGTATTTTTATAAATTATATATAAATATTTTTTTCTCGTTTGTTTCTTTGTTATCATAAAAATTAATATCAATTAACACAGAGCTTAAGTACGTTACAATGTAAGGATGTGTGGGGTTTGTGTGTGTGTGTGTGTGTCTCTTGAAGGTGTATAATTCATATAGCTAAAGGTCCTTTGAACACTAAAGTATAAGGATTTTGTTGTTTGTTGTTTTATTTTTTGCTTTGTTGATTTTGAAGGTCTATGTGTGAGTGTGTGGGTTTTTGTTACTTGAAAACTTGTAGGATATTTCTTTTCTTTGTTGTTGCATTTAATTTTCTTTTTCAACTTATCCCAAATTAAATTGACGTCTACCACCGTAGAGACAACTCACAGTAATGAATATACTGCTCAGCATCACCGGTAGCATTGATGATGCATTTTGTGTGGGACTGGCTGCATTACTGCGTGACTTCGAGCTGGCCACCACTTCCGATTCTTCTGGTGGTATATCCATGCTATTGCTGGCAACAATAAATTGGAATATATCGCTTACCTAAAAAAATGAGAGAAAAAGAAGGAAGACTTTTTAAAATAAATTATGATAAATATGTAAATATGTATGTATGTATATTTGTGAAATCTTTGAATATTTTTTAGTTAGAGAGATTGAATATATGCAACATTACATTGTTATTTGCCTCCACTTCTACTCCTTATTTTTTCTATTTTTTTAATATTTTGTTAGAATGCCAATAGCAAATATTCAGCATATTTCTTTCATAGTCGTTAGTTGGTAGTATTGTTGTTGTTTTTATTTGTATAAAATACATATTGCAATTTTTGATTTAATCGCATTGTAAGTAAAGAAATGCTGTCATAAAAGGATTTTCTCTTTGGTTTTTTATGTTTGCTTTCTTTTCAATAAGAGTGGATCTTTGTCGGATGTTATATTGATGTAGTAAAGAAATATATATGTATATTTGTTTGTGAACCATAATAGGTACAAAGAACAGTGATATAAAATTTACTCAAATCACAGAAAAACCTTTTATAAAAATAATACTTAAAAACTATGGAATTTAGTCCTTATGGTCCTTAAAAATACTAGCCCTAATAGCAAACAAAATCTGAGATTAAATAAAAATTCGAAAAAGTTGTGACTAAAACAATAAATGAAAAATCTGATGTAGGCAACAATATTTAAAAAGTTCCTTATTACCAATAAAAATAAAATAGCCGGAGAGCGAAGCAGTTTAGTCGAATGTGGCCGATCATATGATACCCTACACAATCTAACCTTCTGCAGTTCTATACTCTGAGACTGGCCAATTTTTGCACCATCTTCACCGATTATAGGTCAACAGCTCCCCCTTATATAATATTTTCCAAAGCCTAGGTGAATATTTACACCATCAAATAAAAATTTGGTCACTTTTGACTTTGGTTAATTTGACCCTCGGGATATTGTTAAACAGCAGTTCTAAGTATTTGGTCAGATCCTCTTTAATGTGTAAGAAATGCGATGTTGCGCACATAATAGAAGCGACTAGCAAATCTGACAAAAATAAAGTTTTCGGTTCATTGCACCCCCTATATATTATCTCAACATTATCAAAAATTATTCGCATCGTCCTTGACCAAACTGAAACGCAATTACGCGACTTTTTTGCCTTCTAGGATTTAAATATTTAAGTATAACTCCGAGTACATGGTCAACCACTCCTCTTGGATATACTATCAAGTTCTCTCTAAGTCCTTCAGGAGTAAATATATACGCCCCAGAATAATTTTTTTTAATTTTTTCGGATAAAACTGTGGGTCCATTAAGACCGCTAAATATTGACCGAACTTCATCAAAATAGACATGCTCATTCTTTAGCCAGATTCCCTTCTGGTGTAAAATTTCGATTTGTTCGGGTCATAATAGGCTTGGATTTGAAAATGTTCTGTGAATAATTTGTTCTCCGAGGTGTCGGAATGTCAAATTATAAGCACCTTGAAATGTCAAAATATGGCCACTTTTATTGGGAGATATGTCTAGGACCATCAAAATTCCTATGAAGGGAATTGACTTTCATATGAGGGCGGATGTTTATATGTTTTATGGGAAAATAAGAACTCTGAATATCAAAATAGATCCATAACGACGATTATGGATACCATTATCTTGTGAATTATGGGCAATATTCACAGTTTTTGGTAGAGAGCTTTTTATACCCAATAATAGTCCTAGAAACCACATTTAGAGATAGTCCTCTAAAATTGCAAGATTTTTCATTTATAAGTCCTCTTTTCAAAAGTAGACCTTCAAAAATAAATCCTATTAAATATACGAATATTTCTCCGATAATCCGACAAAAAATTATTTCAAAAAATCCTCTCATTTAGCTTAGACAATCATTCAAAAACATACTTTAAAAAACTTTGCTTGTTGCTTAAAGAGTCATTCAAAAATATTGTGTAAAATACCAAAAATATTCCTTAAGAACCCTAGCGAGTAGCTTAATGAGCACTTCAAAGTATTCCTTAAAAAATCTACGTTTATAGCTCAGTTAGTCCTTGAAAAACATTTTTTATAAAATCCAAGCTTAGAGTGCAGATAGTCCTTGAAAAAATATTCTTTAAAGAATCCACGCTTAGAACTCAGATAGTCCTTGAAAAAATATTCTTTAAAAAATCCAAGCATATTATTTCAAAAATACAAGCTTAGAGATGAGATAGTTCTTGAAAAAATTTTCTTAAAAAAATCCACACTTAGAGCTCAGCTAGTTCCGAAAAAATATTGTCTAAAAATCCACGCTTAGAACTTAGATGGTCCTTGAAAAAAAATATTATTTAAAAACTCCACGAGTAGAGCTCAGCTAGTCGTTAAAAAATTATTCTTTTTAAAATCCAAGCTTAGTGCTAAGCTAGTCCTTGAAAAAATATTCTTTAAAAAATCTACGTGTAGAGCTCAGCTTGTCCTTAAAAAATATTCTTTAAAAAATCCAAGCTTACAGATGAGTAGTCATTGAAAAAATATTCTTTAAAAAATCCAAGCTTACAGATGAGTAGTCATTGAAAAAATATTCTTTAAAAATCCAAGCTTAGAGATGAGATAGTCATTGCAAAAATATTCTTAAAAAATCCAAGCTTAGAGCTCAGCTAGTTCCTAAAAAATATTTTCTAAAAAATTCAAGCATACAGCTTAGATGGTCCTTGACAAAAAAAATCTTTATAAACTCCACGATTAGAGCTAAACTAGTCCTTGAAAAAAGATTCTTTAAAAAATCCACGAGTAGAGCTCAGCTGGTCCATAAAAAAATATTCTTTTTAAAATCGACGCTTAGGGTTCAGCTAGTCCCGGAAAAAATATTTTGTAATCAATCCACACTTAATGCTCAGAAAGTTATTTGGAAAAATATTCTTTGAAAAAAATCCACGCTTAAAGCTCAGATAGTTCTTCAAAAAATCCACACTTATAGCTCAAGTAATACTACCCTTATTGCTCGTATAGCCCTCAATAAATATTCTTTATAAAAACTACGATTGTAGGTGTTATAGCCCTCTAAGCTTATAGCTCAGACAGCCCTCCAATAATTATTCTTTATAAAATCTGCGCTCAGATAGCTCTTAAAAATATTCTTTAAAAAGATATTTTTTAAAAAATATACACTCAGAAAGCGATTTAAAAAATAATCTTTACAAAGTCCACGCTCAGATAGCGATATAAAAAATAATCTTTATAAAACCTACGCTCAGATCGATCTTTAACAAATATTCTCTATAAAATCTACACTAGTATAATCCTTCAAAAAATATAATCTTTAAAAACTACGCTCAGATATTATTCTTCTTTATAAAATCGATAACCTTTGAAAATTTTTATTTGAAAATTTCACGCTTTCATCTTACAGCGGCCTTTAGAAAATATTTTTCGAATATTATTTAAAAACCACTGTGCATTATTTTTTTAACTCTATCTCCTAACTAAAAAATCAACTATTGAATTTCATTTCATTCACCTCCCACTCGTTTATTTCCCTTTTTATTGTAGTATGATTCTCCATACGTTTGTGAACATCATTGCGTTCTTTTGTGCTCAAACAGAGACAACACAGTACTTACCTCATTCCAGCCATAACGATTTTTAGCCTGTACAATCGCTTCATAATATGCTCCCGGTATCAGTTTTTCTATTTTATATGACATGATGTGTGTTAACGGTTCCGAGGCTGGGCGATGTTCCGGTGTAAGTATGAAATCGTGCCATCTGCCGGGTTGTTGGTATGTATCATTCATCTGGAAAATATTGCACAAAGAACGGAGAAAGGAAATGAGCGAAAATAATCAGGGAAAAATGGGAGCCAAATACAGAAAAAAAAAATAATAAATAAAAACTGCAGTAAAATAAATTCTTTAACAAACAACAGCAGCAGTATCACAAAAAAAAACTCCACACATATATCAATGTAATCGTAATCATCATTCTCATCAATGGGAACTGTAACCGTCATCAGGATATAACAAAATGTGAAAGAAAATCACAAAAAAATGAAATAAATTGTGTTCCATCCACCTCCAACAACCACCTGAGGCTGTTGTTTGGACAATGTCAAAGTAATAGGGTTGGTTTGCTTTACTTGCTGCAGTTGTTGTAGTTTTTTCGGTAGCTAAAGATTGTAAATATTTAAAAAAAAAAAAAAAATACAACAACGACAGAAATATCGTTTTTTCCTTCTTTACACAAAATAAATCGTTAAAAATCTCCAGAATGCATTCATGTATGGATCCGGGGTATTTACAGGTACGCGTCGAACACAAGTACAGGTGTGTATATTGTGTGTGTGACGGCTGTAAGCATATTCATTTATAGGTGTATCAGCAATGCGCTTATATTCTTTTCATACATGTTGCAACGCCACAAATAAATAAGTTTACATATCTATATACCTAAAGCCATAGTTTGTACAAACATACATGTAGATTTGCTGGTGTGTGTGAGTGTGTGTATGTGTTTGTTTGGCCGTTATTTATGCTCCTGTAGTTATTTACAATACATGTAGGTACGTACGTATACGCCTCAAAACAAAGTTTAAATAAAATACAAAAGCCTTACACAAACCAGTCACACACACACATACATTCACATATCTTCTATAGCAACAACCAGTCAAACATCCACATCACCAATCCATCTATCCACTGAACCATCGTCATTCCATTCGTCCATTTCACATATACATATATATTAATGAGAAGGACATTCATGCACCGCTAACGGGAACAAGGACTTTAAAATATTTAAAAGGATTTTCGAAATGTTATTTGTAGGGCGCATTCATTTGAATGGATTTTTCAAATTGATGTGATATACTCGTCACTCCCCAACGGACGATGACGACCATTGAAGAAAACTACAATAATAATAATAATTAATGGAGTTGGTGTTGTTGCCTGACTGCCTACTACCATGCCTACGATGGATTGAGGCCATATTCAATCAAACTGTTAGATTTCTATCAAATATAAAGTGATGCTAGAAGCTATGTACTTTGCTGAAATTGTGAATAAAGAAAGTAATTGAGTTGTTGAGGGGTATATTTAAATCAATGATTTATGGGATTTATTTGAATTTCTTAAGAATCAATAGAGTTATGTTTACTAAAGGAATTTCTATCAATTAGGAGAATGGTTAATACACAGTAATTTAATTACACAAATGAGTGATGAGGGAACATCAGAAATCCGATTATTATTCAAATAAAACGCAATACTGTCCAATAATTTTTGAAATGTACACAAAAACGAATTTTTAGCACAAATAGTCCTTGAAAAATATTTATAAAAAAACCCGACACATCTTAAAAAAAAATTTTAAAAAATCATGCTTCGAGCACTGATAGTAAATAAAGTTTTATCCAAAAATTTACGACTGTAGTTTCGATAGTCCATAACAGGTTGACCTTTAATTAAAAAAATCAGGCTTATTGTTCAAATAGCCTTTTAAAAATATTCTTTAAAAAACCAGGCTTAGAGCTCCGATAGCTTAAATAGCGTTTATAGCTCAGATATCCATTGAAAAAATATTCTTCAAAACAAAAATGCACGTTTATTACTCAGATATCCCTTGAAAAAATATTCTTTAAAAATCTACGCTTAGATCACACATATGCGTTGAAAAATATTCTTTAAAAATCCACGCTTAGAACTCAGATAGCTCTTGAAAAAGTATTCATAAAAAATCACGCTTAGAGCGCCTTAGAGCACCCTACACAACTACCACTGAAGTTTAGTGAATGTATATTTCGAGTCAGGACAATACTTCGTGATATCTGCACTCTCTTGTAAGTCAACAGCTCCACTTTTTAACCCTGGAATAGGTTCCAAATATTGTTGTCCCGTTGGTAACTTAAAGGTTTTGGTTGATTTGACCGTTCTAAGTATTTGGTCAGATCATCTTCACCGTGTAAAATATGTGACATTATGCATATAAAAATTGCGCCCAGGGCGACTAGAAAATCTGACAAAAATAAAATGTTTGGTTCATTGCAACCCATAAATATCATTTCAACATAACCGAAAATTATAGGCGTAGTCTTTGACCATAACCGGAACTTCTTGTAAAATTTCAAAGCGATCAACCCGACATAAACTTCTCGGATCTATGTTCTTCAGTAGTAAATTTATACGCATTTTGTAATAGTTCCCGCAAAGGTCTGGGTTCGTTTGACCCGCTAAATATTGGCCGATTGAAATTGTAACATTTCGTGGTGTTCGGGCCATAATTATGGCCTCTAGAGCGACCACAATATTAACAGATCATTAGGGATCTTCTTGGCCAGAACCCGTCCTATATGGAAAATTGAGAATTTGTCCAAAATTGTGGCCTGTATCGTGTTCACAAATTATAATGGACAGGCGGACGGACTGACTGACGGGCACACATGTCTAAGTCGACTCAGTTAGTGAATATATGACTTAAATGTTGGGTCTAGAACCATTATCTCGCGGCTTTATAAACAAAGTTGTGTAAGGCATAAAAATCAACCCATCACCAAGTAACCAGATATCGCCCACGTGCGGATGATACCTAGAGCAAACGAAATACACTCATTTTGGAAAATTGACCAGGGAACAACCTGAAAATAAAGCGTGACCTTTGTACGGAGTCTGTGTAGCTTATTCTACAAAGTACTGGTATTCCAAACCAGGATATTTCGTAATGAGAATATATAAAATCACTTCGGTTGGTAAATACGCCTAGGATATCTTTATCTAAGGGCTTTACACAAAAATCGATATAATAAATAAATATAAGTTTTGATTGTGAAGATTAAAAAAAAATGTTAAATCTCTGTTGAAACCTATGTTGAAATCCGCAATATAACAAAAATTATGCGGTACTGTTTTATGGGGTCTATACCTCTACAAAAGCAAAAAAAAAAGGTTTTTTTTATCAGAAAACGTTATTCTCAACAATTTAGGGATCCGGATCTGTCTCTGGCAAATAAATGTTATTACCGGACTTGACATGAGATTATTTTGTGAAAAATATTTCAGACGAATGCGAAAGTTCCTCATAATCTACAATATATACGAAATGTATTAGTACTCCAAAATAATAAGGTTTCCTGAACAAGGTTCCGGTAAAAGTAGGCATTTTTTGAGCGACATTTTTAAGGTAAACCCAGTAAGGAACGTGGTAAAGTCGACTATATGATACCCTTCACCACTTTGGGTATATTCTACATACGATTTGCCAAATTTCGTGCAAATCGAAAGATATATAGGGACATTGGTACACCATTTACCCTAAATCGGACGAAAATATATATGGGAGCTATAACTAAATCTTAATCTCTTTTGCCCAATTTCAATAGGGTTCGTCCTTGGGCCAAACAAATGAGCTGTGCCAAATTTCATCCAATTCGGATCATAAATGCGACCTTTACTTTGTTTACAATTTCACATGGACAGACAGACGGACGGACATGCATAAATCGACTCAGAATGAGATTCTATGTATTTTCTCAAAAGGAACCATGGGTCGGACTCGATTATTTTTGCCTGTTACAAACATATACACAAAGACATAATACCCTGTATCACAGTATGGTGAAGGGTATAAACAGACTTTGGTATTTAGTTTCAAGAAAATATGGACGAAACAGATTTATAAGGACAAGAGGTTCTACCAAAATATTCCTCATTCTTTCTTTAGGAAAAGTAGGGTCACGAGCAAGAAATCATCAAAGCACACCTCAAAAACTTAACATAGGCCGAATTTCTTCGTCGCCAAGGGCTAACTCTTACAAAGGCTTGTTCAACAGTCTTATTATTTTGATTTTATTATAAAAATTTGCCCTCATTAATAAAAATAATGACAATAATTATATCGTTATTTTGCTGGATGTAAAAAGTCAAACTATGCCACAAAATCATTTGATCCATTGAAATATTTGGCCATAATTATATTATAATTATTAATTTGATCTATTACGAAAAAATAATGTATAAACATTTTCGTTTCATAATAACACAGTAATTAGACATTTTTGTATACTTGTTTTATTCAACTAAAAACTTGCAATTATACTGATACTTTTTTGTTCAAGCCATATAACAGAACATTTTTAATATAATATTTTTTCACATTTAATTAATTCAATGAAATGTACTTCTATTTCAGTGTTGTTTGCCTCATTTAAACTAAAGCATCATTAACAGTGATTTTGTGTGTTTTTTTTATTACACAAGTAAAACATGAATGAATACGCGAAGTGCTGGAATACAGGTGGCAGTCTGAGAATGCGGGACATAATTCAATACTGACCCAGACAATAAAAATCAAAGTGGGAGATACTGTTGAATTTCCTACAACTTAAAAATT
>NW_026880296.1:0-30666 GCF_032173495.1 Musca vetustissima
CTTAACCTATACGTGTGTCGATGTGTGCGTGTGTGTGTGTGTTTGTCAGTGAATGGTGTAAACCTTTACTGCTGCATAAGCTATTGCGGTCACTTAAAGTGGCTACGTTGCGGTCTATTAATTGCTCTAATATTGGCAAACTGTGCAAACTCTAAACTGCCGAAATTTTCGTACATAAATTAAATTTGTACAAACAACTTCCTCTCTCGCTCTCACCCTCTTGTTCGCCATGAAGACTGGCCCCCAACCTATTCACACCACTCACTCACTCGCTAACTCACACACACACACCGAAACACTCATTATGAAAGAAGCCAACAAAACCTCTCGCTAATAGGTCGATATGCAAACTATCTATTCACTGCAATCGAGAATGGTCGTCTATGAATTCTTACTGGAGGCCAGGAGTTGCAACAGCGGCTTGGGAATAAAGCCACTTTTGGCCACTCAGGTTGGTATGCGGCTATAAAATCAGACACACACACCGGATGTTAGATACGAATTTTATTTGAATCCACTAAAACTCCGTGTAGTAATACTGGTGGGGATGGTGTTTGGGGCAAATGTGGGAGATAACGTGGGGTCAGTTATTCAAATGATAAAGAAGCGGTTCAGTTTCTGTTTTTTTTTTTACTTTTGGCATTGGTTACCAAAAATATAATGTTTGTTGGCCGCTATGTTTTCGTTCAACTCTGGTTGAATGAACTTTTCTTCATTTAGATTTGGTTAACTGGGTTGTAGAATGATAACCCTTTCCTACACCGCAAAAAAATAAATGATTACTGTAGCCAACCAGCCAGCGGTAAGGCCAAAATGCCTTCTGGGAAAACTGTATAGAAAACGAGTTTCTGATTAATTTCGAATGTTAATTGAGGATATGGCAAAGTTATCGAAAAAAAACGTGAAGGTGACTAAATTCGGGTAACATAAGGTGAGTTTGTGTGAAACTTTGTTCATATGTATTCCACAGAGATTTGAAGTTTTTTCTAAATGTTTACTATATACTTAACTTGAATTAATGTGTAGTTTTGTGTGTGAGGTGTTTCGACTATGTGTTTAAAGAAGATATATCAATTTTTTCACATAAACAGTGAAGGTATTCTTGTGGAAGACCAGGACGTTTTCTATCATCATAACTGAAAAAAACATACTATTGATGGCCAGCATAGACCAAAGGCACAGACCAAAAATGCCACAAGATCTTATCAGAATGTCTCGAAAAATAGCAGACGGTAAGTCGTAATGTATAGTGTGTCACACTACAAGACGATTTTCAACCCAGGATCAAAAACTAGATTAGGAGGAGAAATCCGTTCACAGTGGTTTTTCAATATTTAAAAAAAAAGACTTATACTCCCTCCAGCTGAAAGGCATTCGAAGTACCTGACAATATAATAACTAACTTCGGCATCAAATTAGCACGTGCGATAACACTAAAAAAGAATAGAAGGAAATAATGCCGCCTGGAGGAAAATTGACCCACTTAATAAGACACTCTCTCAACGACTTCATAAAATTCAAGGAGGTGATGTTTCTAGACACCGTGAGATGACAGCCCTATCACCTAGGACAGGTTGTAGCAGGAAATAGTGCCACCTAAAGGAAAATTGAGCCACTTAATATGCCAGAATCTCAACGACTTCAATTCAAAGAGGCAGTGTTTATAAACATCGAGATATGCCAGCCCTATCACCCACTGTAGGTTGCTGCAGCTTGACTACAAGAAAAAAAAAAACAAAACAATAATTAAATTAACTAACACAAGAACTATGAGAGTAAAATGGAAACAATTTGTGAAATGAAAAAAATTAACTTTAAAGACCAGAAATCTTCTCGAAGAATCTTCTCCCCACAAAACGAGGATAATCTTAATATTGCCGACTAACACAAGAACTATGAGAGTAAAATGGAGACGATTTTTGGAAAGAAAAATTTACGTTTGAAGACCAGAAATCTTCTCGGATAATCTTGTCCACATAAAAGGAGGAGAATCTTCTTATTGACGAACAGACAAAAAAATCTTCTCATAAAACAGAAAATTTTTTAATAAAAGGCCATAAGACCTCAAGGACTGGATTCTCTTATTTTTTAGAAGACCACAAGGTGTTTTCATAGAAGACCAGAGGGTATATCAGAAGACCAGAAGGTCTTCTCATAGAAGACCAGAAGGCCTTCTCATAGAAGACCAGAAGGCCTTCTCATAGAAGACCAGAAGGTCTTCTCATAGAAGACCAGAAGGTCTTCTCATAGAAGACCAGAAGGTCTTCTCATAGAAGACCAGAAGGTCTTCTCATAGAAGACCAGACGGTCTTCTCATAGAAGACCAGACGGTCTTCTCATAGAAGACCAGAAGGTCTTCTCATAGAAGACCAGAAGGTCTTCTCATAGAAGACCAGAAGGTCTTCTCATAGAAGACCAGAAGGTCTTCTCATAGAAGACCAGAAGGTCTTCTCATAGAAGACCAGAAGGTCTTCTCATAGAAGACCAGAAGGTCTTCTCATAGAAGACCAGAAGGTCTTCTCATAGAAGACCAGAAGGTCTTCTCATAGAAGACCAGAAGGTCTTCTCATAGAAGACCAGAAGGTCTTCTCATAGAAGACCAGAAGGTCTTCTCATAGAAGACCAGAAGGTCTTCTCATAGAAGACCAGAAGGTCTTCTCATAGAAGACCAGAAGGTCTTCTCATAGAAGACCAGAAGGTCTTCTCATAGAAGACCAGAAGGTCTTCTCATAGAAGACCAGACGGTCTTCTCATAGAAGACCAGACGGTCTTCTCATAGAAGACCAGAAGGTCTTCTCATAGAAGACCAGAAGGTCTTCTCATAGAAGACCAGACGGTCTTCTCATAGAAGACCAGACGGTCTTCTCATAGAAGACCAGAAGGTCTTCTCATAGAAGACCAGAAGGTCTTCTCATAGAAGACCAGAAGGTCTTCTCATAGAAGACCAGAAGGTCTTCTCATAGAAGACCAGAAGGTCTTCTCATAGAAGACCAGAAGGTCTTCTCATAGAAGACCAGAAGGTCTTCTCATAGAAGACCAGAAGGTCTTCTCATAGAAGACCAGAAGGTCTTCTCATAGAAGACCAGAAGGTCTTCTCATAGAAGACCAGAAGGTCTTCTCATAGAAGACCAGAAGGTCTTCTCATAGAAGACCAGAAGGTCTTCTCATAGAAGACCAGAAGGTCTTCTCATAGAAGACCAGAAGGTCTTCTCATAGAAGACCAGAAGGTCTTCTCATAGAAGACCAGAAGGTCTTCTCATAGAAGACCAGAAGGTCTTCTCATAGAAGACCAGAAGGTCTTCTATAGAAGACCAGAAGGTCTTCTCATAGAAGACCAGAAGGTCTTCTCATAGAAGACCAGAAGGTCTTCTCATAGATGACCAGAAGGTCTTCTCATAGAAGACCAGAAGTTCTTCTCATAGAAGACCAGAAGGTCTTCTCATAGAAGACCAGAAGGTCTTCTCATAGAAGACCAGAAGGTCTTCTCATAGAAGACCAGAAGGTCTTCTCATAGAAGACCAGAAGGTCTTCTCATAGAAGACCAGAAGGTCTTCTCATAAAACCAGAAGGTCTTCTCATAGAAGACCAGAAGGTCTTCTCATAGAAGACCAGAAGGTCTTCTCATAGAAGACCAGAAGGTCTTCTCATAGAAGACCAGAAGGTCTTCTATAGAAGACCAGAAGGTCTTCTCATAGAAGACCAGAAGGTCTTCTCATAGAAGACCAGAAGGTCTTCTCATAGAAGACCAGAAGGTCTTCTCATAGAAGACCAGAAGGTCTTCTCATAGAAGACCAGAAGGTCTTCTCATAGAAGACCAGAAGGTCTTCTCATAGAAGACCAGAAGGTCTTCTCATAGAAGACCAGAAGGTCTTCTCATAGAAGACCAGAAGGTCTTCTCATAGAAGACCAGAAGGTCTTCTCATAGAAGACCAGAAGGTCTTCTCATAGAAAACCAGAAGGTCTTCACATAGAAGACCAGAAGGTCTTCTCATGGAAGACCAGAAGGTCTTCTCATAGAAGACCAGAAGGTCTTCTCATAGAAGACCAGAAGGTCTTCTCATAGAAGACCAGAAGGTCTTCTCATAGAAGACCAGAAGGTCTTCTCATAGAAGACCAGAAGGTCTTCTCATAAAACCAGAAGGTCTTCTCATAAAACCAGAAGGCCTTCAGTCAGAAAGCCAAAAGATCTCCGCACAGGTCTTCCATAGAAGACTAAGAGGTCTTTTTATAGAAGACCAGAAAGTCTTCTCACAGAAGACCAGAAGTTTTTCTCGCAGATATGTCAAACAATTCTGTCTGTAAAAGGCAAGGACTTTTTTTGGATGCCCAGGAAGTATTGTCATAGGAGACTAAGGTCTGCTTATAGAATAAATGATAAAAAAACCTAAAGATATTCTTATGGTTGTGGAAAACAAAAGTTCTTTTCATAGAAGAAGAAAAAATCCTCCCATACAAACGTAGAAAATCTTCATCTATATTTAATTCAAAACTAAATCTAAACAAACGAACTAAATTGAAATTCTTTCCCTAAGCAAAACAAAACAGCTTTAAGCATTACTAATAATCAGGGGAGTTAGTCATATGTCAATATGAAAATGATAATAATCAAGTGCAAACATTACTAACAAATCCCTTTTGCTTTTCACCCTAAAATACTATACTCGCACACACACACCCTTACACATGTATATACACATGCAAAATGAAGAAAATTCCAAAAGAAATATTTCATATTCACTATCTCTCCCCCATATGAATAGACGAAAATCCTAATCTGCATATCTTCATCTCTGTGTTTTGTAAAAGACACACACACACGGACACATAGATAGCAGTGCGTTCGTTACGCACATCATTATTATCATCATCGTCGTTGTCGTCGTCATCATCATGATTTCGTTTGGACTTATGACAAATCGTATTATGTTTCTTTTTATCTCTAATATTTTGTTAGCTCAACGACAGCAAGGAGAACAAAAGCGTCGGCAAAAGTTTTCATAAGAAGTTTATAATACAAACATACATACGTATATATTCGCAGACAATACAACTAAATGCCGTTTCCCCCCTTAGTTGTCAATTGCTAAATATAGTGTGTGTATGTATGTGAGGGAAGTTTTGACTTTTGTGTGTGACTGTGTTTGAAAATGAAACGGAAGTACTAGTGCAAACTAACAATGAATGCTTGCAGATGTCTTTCGTTTTTTTGGGAAGTTTTTTTTCGATTGTAGTATGTGTAAAATTGTGTTTAACATTAGGGTGTAGTGGTTTCCAATGGGATCAAGGGGTTTTTATGGTTATTTGTTATGTTATTTTGCAATGTGTTGACTAATACTTAGTTACTCAAGGCAACTGGTTTGATATAGATTACAAATATTAAACTTATTTTTTTACCGGTATCGGAGCAAATGAGCGATATATTTTTCATCAGAATAAAATTTGAGTTTCATAACCTATTGCGCAGTGATATTCTAAAGGTTGCAACATCAATTGACGAAATGATTTGTTCTCTGTCCAGAATGACTGTTTGCGGCCGTTATTGTCGCATTGTACAGCACATAATTTTTATGGGTAGCCCTTATATATCTGTATTTGTATGTCTTATTGCGTTTGGACCAGCGAAAATAAAACCAGTAAGGGAATTTCAAAAGTCAGGCGGGGCCGACTATATGATACCCTTCACCACTTTGGGTGCATACAAGAGACGGTCATATGTACAATATCATTTAGATAGAATAGACGTAGCATCTTTAAAGGACCATTGAACTAAATTGAAACAACCCAAAAACACATACTATTCTGAAATTTAGGAAAAATTTATGTCAATCATCGAGAAAAATATGTAAAAGTTCTATAAAGCGAACAGACATAGGCTCCTCCATTTGCACCATTTGCATAAAATCGGAAAAAAATGTATTATGTCTTTGTGCATATGTTTGTAACAGGCAAAAGGAATCGAGATAGACCCATTGTTCCTTTTGAGAATATGCATAGAATCACTTTCTAAGTCGATTTATGCATGTCCGTCCGTCTGTCTGTCCATGTTAAATTGTAAACAATGTACAGGCCACATTTATGATCCGAACTGGATGAAATTTGGCATAGGTCACTTATTCGGCCCAAGGACGAACCCAAGTGAAATTGAACAATATCGGTGCAGATTTATATATAGCTTCCACATATAGTTTAGACCGATTTTAGGTAAATGGTGCACCAAAGTCCCTGAAAATCATTCGATTTGCACGAAATTGGGTACAGCGTAATGAATTAAGTCTAGAATGACGTGTGCTAGGATTCAAGAAAATCGGTTCAGATTTAGATATAGGTCCCATATAGTTTCGCCCGATTTTAGGTAAATGGTGCACCAAAGTCCCTGAAAATCATTTGATTTGCACGAAATTTGGCATAGCGTACTGAACTAAGTCTTGAATGATGTGTATTAAGTTTTGCGAAAATCAGTTCAGATTTAGATATAGCTCCCTATATAGTTTCGCCCGATTTAATGCAAGTGGTTCACCAAAGCCCCTATATTTCATTCGATGTCTACGAAATTTGGCATAGCGTAACGAATTAGGCCTAGAATCGACCGATTCAATATAAATGGTGTACCAATGTCTTTATATATCCTTCGATTTTCACGACATTTGGCGTATCTGAATTCAGTATAGAATGATGTGTGTAAAATTGCCTGAAAATCGGTTCAGATTTACACAAAATTTTGCACAACGTACTTAAGATAGTTTAGCCAAACGTGTGTCAAGTTTTGTTGGAATCCGTGCAGATTTAGATATATCCCCCATATGGTGTCGTCCGATTTTAAGTAGGACCCAAAATATGTCTATTAGGAAGAAAAACTGCATAAATTCGTCTAACCTAAACTGTGACAAGTATCGTTGAAGTCCGTTCATATTTGGATATAGCTTTCATATCTATTTTCATCCGATGTTATGTAAATGTGTGCAACATGTTTTTTTTTTTTTGAATAGAATGACGTAGTTGCGTGTGGAAGTACAGATGTAGCCCATATATATCGAACCGACTTCGTGTTCCAAGTATTCAACGCGTTAACAGTTGATATTTGCTTTAAATCGATTTACATAATTTTGTCCCATTATAACAATGGACGGCATGTTTATGGATTGACCTATGTCTATTCACATTTAGATAAAAGTCACATATTTTACTTCACCCACTTTCATGTTAATGGCCCTTCTGTTAGGTGTATCTTTTAAATATACCCATAGTGGTGAAGGGTATCATATACACCTTTTTCAAATGTTATTCAAAACATTTCAATTGCAATTCGAGAATTTCATTTGTAATTCGAAAACTCAATTTGCAATTCATAACATTTCACTTGTAATTCGAGTATGTAATTTGTAATTCACAACATTTCATTTGTTATTTTAAACTTTTCGTATGAAATTCAAAAAATTACATTTGAAATTTAAAAAATTTAATTTGTAATTCGAAAATTTCAATTTGAATTTCGTAGAGTTTCATTTGAAACTGAAAGAAGTCCATTTGAAATTCAAAGAATCCAATTTGAAATTCATTACACTTCACTTGTAATTCATTAAATTTCAGTTGTAATTCATAACAATTCATTTCAAATTCATACATATTCCTTTTCTGTTACCAATAATATTTTTCGAATTTAAAATTAAATGTTATGAAAAACAAATGGAATGTTATGTATATCAAATCAAATGTTAAGAATTTCAAATGGAATTATTTAAATTTCAAATGGAATTTTATTAATTTCAAGTGGAATTTTATGAATTTCAAACGCAAATACTTGAAATTTCAAATGGAAGATTATGAATTTCAAATGGAATTCTATGAATTTCGAAAGGTATTCTAGGAATTACAAATGAAATTCTCGAATTACAGCTGATATGTTGTGAATTCCAAATGGAATTCTCGAATTGCAAATTATATGTTGTGAATTACAAATGGAATTCTCGAATTACATTTGATATGTTTTGAATAACATGTGAAAAAGGTGTAGTCGGCCCCGTCCGACTTTACTATTTTCCTTACTGGTTTTGATTCTGGGTTGGTAGCAAATCTTCCTCAGTTATGCACACCTGTACTTAATCTTACTTTAGTTATGCCCACATCTGTTTTATAAATATTGGTTCTATCAAATGTTATAATAAATTTCGTTACAGTCTTGTTTTTCAAAAACATTTTTTAACGAATGGGTTCCAATTTAACACGTTATTCTGACCTAGATAGCTTTTGTATGAACTAGGACAAATGCAATCGGTGAAGATCTTTCTGGTTTGTGGTAAAAAATAGATTTTCAAAAAAAAAAAAAAAAATTATTCTATTTAATCTGGTTTTATTGAAAAAAAAAACAGGATTGGCCGGTGTCATGTTTATGGTATGTTGATTTTGTTTACAATTTTATTCTTGATTATTATTTATATTAATATCAGATATTTATTTTTTTTAAGGAAAATATTTCTCAGTTACCAATTGTTGATTTTGATTAAGATTCGACAATTGTTTACATCAAGATCTGCTGAAATTCTGTCGTCAGAATTAATTATAAACAGTAGGGCCACATACATACCATGAGAAAAATGCGAATTTTATTTTAGGGTGAAAATTGCAATAGAGTTTCTCCACTAGATCTAGTTAAACATATCACCATATGGTACCCACATTTAACCATATAGTACTCAAGTGGTGGAAAAAAATTTCTATTTGTAAAAATAATAAAATAACAATTCACTCCACCCTATTATACACCCCCACACACATACACTGCGTTAAGTTACTATGCTAAATATTTAAGCATGACCGCATTTTGGTGACATACCAATAAATCACATTTATAGTTTTGGTTATTCTTTTTCAATTCTTCTTAACCATATCTCGCTGTGTGTGTCTGTCTTTTTTTTTTTCGTTCTAACCACAGCGTGTAGTCGCCGCTTTTATACTTCTTCTTACTAAAAGACTATGAATTTGAAATTTTCATCGATGTTTTGGCATTAGTTTGTAGCTTTTAGATGACATATCATATTGGGGGTTGGTTATAGGTTAAATAAGTTCAATTTGTTTTAATATCGATAAAACGGAAAGGCTAAATATCTCTTAGACATGGGGTGACAGCCCTCTAACACAATGTGTGTGTAGACAAACTTCGAGTTTTTTTTTTCTTTTGTGTGAGATTTCTAGTGCCCCTGAGTCTCAGGAAGATGAAATAAAAAAATAAATAAATGAATTGTAAATATTTCATCATTTACATTTGATATCTGTATTATCATCAGCCATGTTACAATGTGTGAGTTAAACAAATTATGGATTTATGAATATTGTTTTTCGTGCTGTGTGTGCCTATAGTAGGGGGTGGTATGGGAAGTTAGAAAATGGTTTGAATGATGCCATACTTAAAGAATTGCATAGCAAAAAATAAAAAAAGAACATTTTATTTGTCTTCAACTAATACAAAGTAACAGAAAAATAGTTCGGAGAATTATAATTCAAATATAATTCCGAATGCGGGTAGGTGCTAGGAAAATTGCTCAGTTTTTGTACCATTCTTCTTTGAATTTTTATATTTGAGTGAAAACTAGACGTTCAGTATAAAAATATCCCTCTGTTAACAATTATCTAACTTTATGATGTTACTGTGATTAACCTTATTATGCTACCCCTCGTTAATGAATTATGAATATATTTGATGGCATCAAATTTCGTATTTCGGTGTTTTATGGGAGTCTGCCTAACAATATGTAGACATACATATCTATCTGTATTGTTCATAAATAATCTGATTAGAGTAATAATTTATTTTCGCAGCAGTTGCGTATAATTTCATGGGGTCGGGGAGCAAGTCAGCCATGACGCAGCCAAAAGCATTGTGTGAGTTTGACAACTGATAGTTATTCAGTCATGGCAAATTAGTTCACCACCTATATGAACCACATTTATATAAATTACATTTATAGAATTGCGTATTTTAAGAAGTTTAATTCAAACTTTTTAATATAAAAAAATGCCGAAAATACTCTTTAGTGAAAATGTGTAAAAATTCATAAAAACTGAAAAAAATACTTCTGTTATATGGATGCAAAAAACGAAAATTTATAAAAAGAGAAAACGTGTCAGTCGATTTACTAGATGAATTTGTCCTATAGACCCAATATTCAGATTCAATGTATGATTGGTAAAAATATTCTGGTTTGCAATAATGGGATCAATTCGGATGCTCCATTCGCTTCACATTAAATTTACAGATTTTTAAAATTTTGATTTTTGTTATAAAAATTTTACGATGTGGCCAGGTTGAATAACATTTCATTCGACTTATATTGGATTAATAAATTTTGAAAATTGGTAGGGAGTTACCAGAAGAAGAGGTTCGATGGGTTACATCTTCAAACGTTACATATGTTTGGTCAATTGAATATTTCATTCGCTTCCTATGAGACTTTAAAATGTTGACCTTTTGTGGGGGAGGTACAAGAAGGAGAGAATCGATAAGTCCCATTATACATAAACAACCATTATATCAGCTTGGTTAAAATTTTCAGATGTGCATGATATTATAAGATATAGAACATTTTTGGCCATTTTGGGAGTCTGATATTTCTTAACTTCCAAGTTGAGTTAAATTTGGAAGAAATATACAATGTGCAAAGAACTCGGTTAGTCCTTCGAGAGTTATCATGAGCACTATTCGGACATAAATCAACTCCAAACTATCTAGGTTGGATTGGACCAAATCACACATGGTTCCTAAATCTTTGATTAGGCACGTATCCATCATATACATCTTCCAATGTGCATACATCATCATTACACAGAAGACTGAGGGTGTAATAAGCAAAAATTCCGACTTTCTAAAAAGAAGACCTCCAGCTTTTTTAAGAGGAAAAGAAGACATTCAGACATTGAGTTCTTCATAATAATACTTTTAGCGCTTATATAAGAAGACCTTCAGCTATTTAAAACTTCGATTAGGCACATTTTCATCATTATCCCGAAGGTTGAGGGTATAAAAAGCAAACCTTCAGCTCTTATAAAAAAATATTGACGCTTTTCTAAAAAATACCTTCAGTTCTTCTTGAAAACGTCATTTTGTTCTTCTAGAAGAAACCTCTCCGCTCTGATATAGTAAGAAATTCAGCTCATGTATAAGAAAACCATGCAATAAGAATATTTCATGGAACAACTTTCAGGGCTGGGATACATATATTACTATTACTTATATTAATTCCAAGGCTGCTAAATGTTTTTGCTGGAGTCGGAAGGTTATATGAGGGCTTTCCATAAACGTAGACAGATTTAGTCATCTTTATTTTAGATATTTTTCCTTATCAAGAATATATAGGGTCTGTAGTGGCTCCCTCGGAGAAGGAGGAGTGCACAATAATCGTAGCATTTTGTAGGAGCTACCTCGAAAATTGACCTCTATTTTGGAATTTTAGTATGTCTGGCCTATCGAAATAGTCCTTTCCGGTCATATAAATACATATATTCCTGATAAGAAGAACATTTTCTATACAAATATACATCATTCTTATTTAAAACAAAGAATCAAGTGTTTCTCAAAATAGGCTGAATCCCAAAACAACTATTTATTAGTGGGGAATGTATGGCATTGTCCGCCGAAAAACAAAATACAAATGGTATCCCAAATAATCCGCCAACATTACTGAAGTTTCTCAAAATTAATTTTTTTGTTCTCTAGGTTTTTAATTTTACACTAGTTTTATAATATTGTGGGTCACGGTTTCCACCCTACTAAATTTTTACGTTTGTACAGAATCATAATCAGCGTCCTCGAAAATTTTATTGTGATGTTTATTTATTTCGTAAACCTACAGCTCTAATTTGGCCAAAAAAATGCATCTCTGGCCAATAGATGTAATCGGATGAAAATATACGGAAGCTATATCTAAACCTGAACCGATTTCACTCCAATATAATATTTTATATTATGCGAACAAACATAGGCTCAACGGTGCAACGTTTGCATAAACTCCGACGGAAATATATATGGGAGCCATATCTAAATCTAAACCGGTTTCAACAAACCTTAACACAAAACATTCTATACTAGATTCCATACCCGCTGCCAAATTTCGTGTATATAGAAAAAAAAAATAGGCTCTTCGGTGCCTAATTTTTTGAAAAGGAGGCCATACCCATTATTGATTAAAGTTATTTTATTTTGAATATCAGACTTTAACGACGTTTAAATCCTCGGCTGATAACCGCATATATCTTATCGTAGTCTTAGATTAGATTTATTTCGAATAATATTACGAAAACATAAAATATTTCAATAGAAAGACAGTTAAATCGACATAGAATTTTATTCTGATGAAGATACTTTACGGTTTGTCGAGATGTGACGGGAGTAAAACGAATGTTTGTAAAGCATTGTAAATAAATTCACGAGACATTTGTGGAACTAAAGGTCACTGGCCCTATGATAAGTTTTAATTTCTATCGATATAGGGTATACGTGGATAGTTCAATGGTCAATGACTCCCTTTTAAAACCTACGTAAACATATAATTAATATTCCTTAGGGAAATTTTGGATCATCGCAGATAGATAAACAAATTGTTTTGGGAGTAGAAGGTCCTTTTTATAGGAGATAGTAGGACTGTCTGTAGTATACAGTTTGTGATACGATTATATTGACCAGTTAGTTTATTATGTTATCCAGTTAGTTTGTATATGTTATGATCAAACAATTAATATACCCTGACATGCATAAAAAACTACGACCAATAATTCGTACAAAAAGATAAGCTTATGTACTAATATTTTAATACTTCACCAAAAAGAAAAAAATACCCTAGTCAATAATCCCTTTTTCTCAAAATTCATACATCAATTGATGACATAGTAGATATTTCACATAGTAGTACAGTGTTATTATCAATGTACGAAATTTACAAAATGATTAATCAAAAGGATAATGGGTATCAACATCTGTAATCATTGTCATTTTTCATTCCTTGTTCGGTGTGTGTGCGTGTGTGTGAATGTCAACAATTTATTGTGTGGCATCAACTGTTTTGTTCATATTTCAGACAACAAATTTACTCGATAATACATATTGACAATAAAGGTATTTGAACCTTGCCATTGACTTATCCTTCGATGTGTCGTCCGTCTGCTTATATATTATGTCATCAACATCGTTGTCGTTGAAGCTGTCGTCTTTTGACCGAAACTACCAGGACTAATGCAACTTAGTGCAACTCAAGCATAACATGCAATACAAATATTTGATAAAGGATTCTTCTCTAACGATTGGTATGTGTGTGTGTCCATTCTCAAATGATACAATATTGAAGAATAGTTGCCGTTGTTGGTGTTGTTGTGGTTTCTTCTGCTAACGATGCTTTGTTATGGTGTGTTTGGCGACCCGCAGCAAATCAAGGAGACAAAGCAACTAATGTTGCATGACAGGACAACGACGGGATGATAAGAGTTATTGAAGGAATTTTCAAAGTTAATTTTTGGTTTCACATACATACAAATGTATGGATTCGACGAGGGAGATAACCTTTTGTGTGTATGTGTGCGAGTATACCGATTACATAATGTTGTGTTTCTATAACGTAAGCTCTTTAATGAAACAAAGAGTGGTGAATTTTATTTCATTGTTGTAATACAAGTTTAAATCTTAAAAATATTTGTTCGAGTTCCCATATTTAAGTGCTTAAAGAGATTTAGAAATGTTATTGATATTCAAAGGGGAAAGTGGTTGTAGCATTCAAAAATTAATATTGAAATTCTACTAACAATTTCAACCACTTAGTTTGTCTAGGGCCATAAAAATAACTTAAAAGAGGAGACTGTAACTTTTTATGTGGACTACGGATCATATGGATTTGTCACACCTTAAGAAAAAACTTCCATAGAATAAACAGAATTTGCTGCGACAAAAATTTGTCTCATCATATATTTTTAAGCGCAATTCGAAATGTTCATCTGTCTACTGGTGTGCATGATAGCTCTCGAAGAAAGTAACCGATTCGATATAAACTTCGTAAAAATTTTAAATCTGCATTATAAAATGCGAATGAAGTGTCCAATTTGAAGATGGGGCATTCTGCTACATTCACCATAGTGGGTCAAAATTTTTAATGTTTAGAAGATGGGGATTTTTGGAAATTCGAACTCGAAGGGCACGAAAAGTACTAAAATGTACTAAATATGGCACCCTTTGTATTATGCAAATGGAAGAGCAAGAATTCTGAAATTTGGAATGTGGAGCACTGATAGAATGATGTTTTTAGATAACTGTACGAAAAGTACTAAACATTACTAAATTTAGTCAATTTCACATCCAGACGTAACGGCTAAAAATTTGGCACGAAATTTGTTCGGTGTGTAGGCGTGTGTTTTTCAAAATTCTGGTATTTGGTATACAGCTTTGCCTAACTGAAGTGTAATCTGTAAAAAAAATTTTGGAATTTATTACTAAGAGGTACTTAAAAGTACTAAATACTATATTTCAATAGAATCGGGAGAGATGCATATCTGAAATTTGGTAAGCAATTTAAGCTATTACACTTCAATGAAGTAACCAATCTTATAAAAAACTCAAAAGTTTTTTTGTTGGGTGTACCAGAGGAGATGGCAGACGGGTACCGCCTTTGGACTTGATCTAGGATTGATAAGGATAAAAGCTGTGTAAACTTTGGTTCAAATCAGGCATTCCATTCGCCTAATATTGGATTTATAAATATTAAAAATTGTTGACCATTTATATAGGAGGTATCAGAAGGAGTGGACTTGATTATACTTGTCAAACTTGATTATACTTTTTAAATAAATCATAAATAAATCATAAATATTAAAAATTTTTGACTCTTTGTGGGGGAGATACCAGAACGAGTGGACCAATGGGCCCCATATTCAAACATGATCTAGGCTTGGTAAAGATAAAAGGTTATGCAATGTTTGGTTCAAATCGGACATTCCAATCGACTGTTATTGGATTTCTGGGGGAGGTACCAGAAGTAGTGGACCAATGCGTCGCATCTTCAAACATGACCAAGGCTTGGTAAAGGTAATAGGCTGTGTAAAGTTTAGTTCAAACTGAATAGTCCATTCGCACGTAATTATAGAATTAATTTTTAGCACAAAATTGACCATTTTGTTCGGAGGTACCAGAAGTAGTGGATCAATGGGTCCCAAACCTGACATAGGCTTCAAACCTGACATAGGCTTAGTAAAGGTAATATGTTGTGCAAAGTTTTGTTCTAATCGAACATTCCATTCACCTGATATTGGTTTTATAAATATTGAAAATTTGGAAGGGGGATAGTACCAGAAGTAGTGGGTCCCACCTTCTTAGTTGATCTATGCTAGGCAAGGATAATAGGTTGTACAAAGTTTCGTTAAAATCGGATAGTCCGTTTGCGTGTTATTATAAAATTAATTTTCAGCCCAATTTTGACCATTTTGAGGAAGTGTTACCAGAAGTATGGAACAATATTCCCCACCTTCGAACTTAAACTAAGTTGGGAAGAAATATTAAGATGTGCAAAGTTTGAATGAAATCGATTATTTTATTCGGGAGTTATCGTGCGCACCATCCAGCCAGACAGACGGACAATGGACGGACGGACTCCAAATTTTCTGAAACGGATTTGGTAAAAAAACTTGGGGCCAAATTTACATATTCCATTATTTATCGTTTTGTAAGAAATTACGATTTAAATATTGATGTTTCATATGCATTAGTCCAGCTGTAATTTTGAGTTCAACCTTGCTATCTAATTGTTTTATTGAATAAAATAAATATTTTTTTATTTAAAATATATGTGTTTTAATAAACATAACTCAAACGAAGTTGCGAGCATGTGTTAGTAAAATAATAATTACACAACAAAAAATAAAATACAATTGTTAGCTCCAAATTCAGCCGTACTTTAAATATATATACCCGTAGATAGATTCGGTTTAGATGGTAAGATTTCTTGGTGAACCTTGTTAAGCATCTGAATTACATTGAAAATAGTTCAGTCTGGGCTCAGACAGGCGTCACTAAAATCAACTCAACAATTAAATGTCCCATTTCTCCTATGTCTCGTCTAACCATTTAATTATGTTCATTTATAGTTTTTGTTTACTTCGAAAATTATTACAGTCCAGATAGTATTGTGCGGTTGTTTTGTGTTAGCTTAAATTTCTTCTTCTTCTTCAATTCTCTGGATGGAGTTTTTCATTTGTATGCAAAGTATGTTGTTAAAATTGCATTTGATTACCTACCTGGCTTGCCAAGAATTGCTAACAATCTGTGGCAGAAACAGAAACGAGATGAAACCAAATCAGACCAAACCAACGAGTACAGCAACTAGAAAAAGCAAAAGCATATTGCATAAATATTATTTTCTTTTACTAAATTTGTTCATCTACGGACGACTATTTGTCATCAACGGAGTTCTCATTTTTTTTGTTGTTTTGCTCTGTTTCTTATTTGCTATCAATTCCTATGTATAGAGCAAACATTCAGTTTATTTCGTTGTCATACCGTCCCGCCCTCTTAGCCTAGGCAATAGCATCGATAATATAAGCAGCAACAGCAGCAGCAGTAGAAACTAGGATTTGTGAATCAACATCTGTTGAAGACGAAATTGACGACATCAACGTAGCAGTCAACAAAACGTCATACTCGTACTCTGTTTTTTTCTCGGTTTGGATACAATTTCAAAATGCTTGTATTTTAGTTTGTGTGTGTTTGGCATCATCCATGCAATTCATATTTCATAGATACAAACATCCTGAAATTGAGGTACAAAATTACGTTTTGCTTCGATTTCGAATTTTTCAAACATGGGGTCCCATTTTAGCCGGCAATCTTGAGTCTAGTTACCCATTGCATGTTGTTCCTCCTCTAGTACGGCTTCCAAATCAATTTTGTTTAAGTGTTGAATACAATCAATCGTCGTCGTCGTCGTTCTCATCATCCTCTTGCCTCACTCTCTATCTCTCCCCTACCTGCCGTAGTCCCAATACGGTTTGATGGTAATTTGTTTCTTTTCTAGCATCTATCGTTTTGAGATTTATAGGTCATGTTGAATTTATTGAATTTATGTCACATTTTTAAAGGAGGAAAAAAATAGTAGAAATTTGCAGACGAAAGGGAGGGGAAACTTTAATAAAATGGTGGAATTTTGATTAATACCTTAGGAATTGAAAAATTATCTCTTCGTACTTCCACCTTCCTGGCGTATGAGCAATGTTTATTTGATTACTCTCAATGTGTATATTTATCATACGCCATAGTGGCTGTTGAAAGCATTCAATTGATTATTGTTCGTCTACACTAGGAAGGGGAAACGTAAAATAAGAAATATATATTCAAATATTTAGCATTGAATGGCGTCTGCTTGTAGAATATCATATAACATGATTAACCTATTTTGAAGACTCCAATTAATAACAATGATGCGTATAGCGAAGCAAGTATGTATAATTTCAACATATACTTTATGTATTAGCTCTGGGAACATTCAACGAACAAATAGATTTCTAAACGATTTTTTCATTCACTTAGAGTAATAGGTTTTGGAAAACTTTATTATATATGTTTTCTGTGTAGCCTTTGGTTTCAGTCTAGAGTGTGTTAAGTTTTGTGAAAATCGGTTCAGATATATTTTCGTCCGAATGAATGAAAATGGTGTACCTTAGTCCCTGTATATCTTTCGATTTGGACGAAATTTGGCATAGTGCAATGAATTAAATCTAGAATGATGTGAGTAAAGTTTCGTGGAAATCGGTTAAGATTTAGATATAGCTCCCATATATATTTTCGTCCGATTTAATATAAATTGTACACTAGAGACCTGAAGTTTGTCCGATTGACACACAATTTTGTACAATGTACTGAAGTTAATATAAATGAATCCCTGGAAATTTTCGTTGAAATCGGTTCAGATTTATATATTGCTCCCACATATACAATTTCGTCCAATTTAAGTAAATAGTGCACCAAACTCCTAATGTTTCTTCGATTGACACGAACATTTTCACAAGGTATAAATTTGAGACTAGAATTATGTTATTGCGTTTTGTTGAAAGTGGTGCAGATATAGTCATAGCTTCCATATATATTTCGAACAGGTGTCTGATTGGGATTAAATTTTGAACCGTACGGCCTACCGAATAACGTGTATCAAGTTTGCTTTAAATCGATTAGTCCTATTTATCGATTACTCTGATTAGTCCTAAATATCATTTCATAGGTTGCAGAAAGGCATGTGTATGCATTAATTTTTGTCGGTTCAGTTATAGATAAAGACCACATATTTAAGTTCGTCAAATTTTATGTTGGAATATATATTTAGAATATACCCAAAGTAGGTAAGAGTATCGTATACCCGGCTTAGTCTGACTTCACTACTGGTTTAAAATTATGTTTTAAGGACTATTAGCTGGCGTGGATTTTTTAATTATTTTGCGAGGACTATTAACAGCAGTGCATTTGTTTAAATTATTTTTGCAAGGACTATCAATAGGCGTGGATTTTTGTGCTCTAAACAACTATGTTGTAATGGTATTATATCTTTATGCAGCCCCAAGAGCTTGTAACGCCCTATTCTCGGTTTCAAAAAATTTAATTTTGTATTTTGATTTAATTCAAACCTACACCAATTCATGAATGTCTCTATAAAATGTCAAGTGAAAATTTCTAAAATTTTTGAAGATTTTGAAGATAAATAAATCGGCTATTTATTGTGTTTGCATGAAGTGACGGCAAGAGGGCTTCTCAAACTTTAAACGTGGTTTTCTCCAAACAGCGTTTTGCGAATGGCGGGCACGATAACTCAATAGCCCAATCGATTCCAAATTTTGGGACGTTTGTCTGTCCGTACGTCTGTCCGTCTTCCCAATATAATTTGTAAATACGATACAGGTCCCAGTTATGAACCAATTGTCACGAAATTTAGTATGTAGGACGGGTTCAGGAAATAATCCTTTAATATTTAAGGGAGGCAAAGAACCAAGTACTTCACAATTATGACCCGAACACCACGAAATTTTGCACCATGAATGGAATCTGGCCAAAGAATAAGCATGACTCTTTTGAAAAAGATCGGTCAATATTTATCGGTTCAAATTGACTCTGACTTTTTGTATAAAAAATACAACATTTGTATTCTGTGGAGAATGTATTTACATTCTCGGTGGTTGACCTTTAAATTGATTGTATGTGCTCGGATGAGGGCGAAAATGTCGTGCTGATCACTTTGGAATTTTACCTGAAGTTCCAGTTATGGTCAAGGACGACGCATATAATTTTGCTGATAAGATTATACGATTTTTGTCAGATTTTCTAGTCGCTCTAAAGATCATTATTATATGCAGAACATCACATTTTTACACGGTTAAAACTACTTAGTACGTGCTCGGATAAGGGCGAAAATGTCGTGCTGATCATTTTGGAATTTTACCTGAAGTTCCGGTTATGGTCAAGGACGACGCATATAATTTTGCTGATAAGATTATACGATTTTTGTCAGATTTTCTAGTCGCTCTAAAGACCATTATTATATGCAGAACATCACATTTTTACACGGTTAAAACTACTTAGTACGGGTGTTTAGATGATGATCGGTTAATATTCCGAACTTTCAAAAGGCATGAGTATTTTAAAATGATTAGCAATTGTTTTTTAAAGACTAAATAGACGTGTATTTTTTACGAATTATTTTTTCAAAGACTGTAAATAGCCGTGAAATTTTTTAAAAGATTTTTTTTTTCAAGGCCTATAAACAGTCTTGGTTTTTAATAGATAACCAACAGACGTAGATTTTATAAAAATGATCATTAGAGGTCATATTTTGAAATAGACCAATTTTTCATATTTTAGGCCTTAGCCGCGATGTTCGATGGTGAAAATAATAATTCTGCTTAGAACAATATATGTCAATGTTGGTTGCTGGATTTGGAAAAACAAAAATATTTTTTCAATGCTGTAACCATTTCATAAATTTATTTTATGATCTTACCATTTCATAAATTTTCAAAGATATTTATTAAAGTTTCTTATCAGACTGCGATTTTTTACAAATATTTGAGATACGGGGAAGAATATACCTTACCAAATGTTAAGCGAATTGATAAGGGTCAGTGTCGATATGAGAATTATTGGGTGAATAATGCCATTTCCTAAACTACCTCAAATCTTCACTCCAACAATAACTATTATTCCCTATTTCAAGATTATAACTCAACAAACTAACTCAATTCTACACTCCCACAGTAATATTTATTACAAAATTCAAGAGTCAAGCTCTATCCGTTCGTACACAAAATCAAAATACATATGACTTTTAAAAATTACCCCCATATCCCAGTTCTGCATTTTAACAGCAATCATTATTCCAAATTTTAGGTTTCCAGCTCTCTCCGTTACTCAAATCCAAGTTGTACCAAATTTAATACTATTTAGCACTTTTCATTCGCATATGTTAGAATTTCTAAAACTACTTCAATCTTGCTTTGAAATAGTAATCGTAAGTCCAAATTTAAGAATTCCAGATCTATCTATTCACCATAATCCAAATTGTACCAGATTTGGTACAATTCTGTATTATTTATTAAATTTCGTAGACATAAGTACCATATTCCAAAACATCCTCTATTATATACGGCAACAGTAAATTTAATAATAAATTTCAACATATTAGCGCTATCCGTTCACATAGATCCAAATTGTACCATATTTAATACAATTTTGTACGTTTCGTACTTATAAGTTCGAATTTCCAACACAACCTCAATACTGTTCTCTAAAAGTAATTTTAATTCCAAATATACATTTTTCATCACGATCCGTTCACTCAAATCTAAATTGTACCACATTTAGTACACATAATTACGAATTATCAAAAATACCTTCATTTATCAATCCTACACTCCAAAAGTAATTTAAATTCCAAATTCTGGAGTCCAGCTCTATCCGTTCATACATAATCAAGTTGTACGAAATATAGTACCATTTAGTACACATAGGTACTATATTTCCATCTCTCAATTCTATATTAAACATTTTAGGTTTCTAGCCTGTACCAAATCTAGTGCCATTTAGTACTTTTAGTTCACAAATCTAGTGCCATTTAGTACTTTTAGTACACATAAATATGGATTGCCAAAAGTGACTCTATAGCTCAATCCTCAACAGTTATCTTAATATCAAATTTCAGGGTTTCAGCTCTACCCGTTCACCAAATATCCAAACTGTACTAAATTGAGTATCATTATGAACTATTCGTACCCACAAGTACGAATTTCCTAAACCGCCTCAGTCATTTGTCATTTTGATTCCCAATTTCAAGACGCCAGTTCTATCTATTCAACTAAATCCAACTTGTACCAAATTTAGTACCAATTTGTACTTTTCATACACATAAGTACGAATTTCTAAAACAATTTCCATACATCAACACCAGTACCCAACCTGTATTTCATATAAATGTTTAAGGTTCTAATTATATATGTTCAATATATATACAATTTGAACTAAATTTAGTAAAGTTTAGTAAATTCCATACACTTATAGGTCGAATTAAAAAAAACCTTTTCTACATCTTTCTAACTTTAAAAATACGTTACCACCGAAATTATATTGGTAGATGCCAAATAAATTATGAACCAATTTCAAAAATCTTGCAGGAAATATTACAAAATATCTCTTCCGACTTTTTTACAATGGAAATTATTTTTTTAGCATTTATTGCTAGTTGTTAACGAACAATTAATTATTTTTATTACCGTATAATGACTATCAATTGCCACCTAATAATATTACAATTGAAGTAATAAAAATCGATTGTCAAACATTACATGGCCATTATTTTAGATCTATTCTACACAATCTTTTTTATTTTATGCCGTTTTTAATAAATAACCCCAAACGTGTAATAAAACACATGTTTTGTCATAAAATCATATTTTCAAATAATACCAAGCAAAAAATTGAAATTTACATTGAACAACTGCTACAAACCATGCTACACGCATTCCGCATCAGCGTTTATGGCCAAAAGGGCAAGAGCCGTATGCCGTGATGAGACATAGAACATTCCACAATAGCTGCAACATACTTGTAATGCCTACAAAAAAATTTTCTTAAAGTTTGTTGTTCTTTTTTAATATTTATTTTGCGAAAAAAACGTTGTTATTCTTCGCTACCATTCGTTATGCTATTGAAAAAATATACGTATAACAGCAAAATGTAAGTGAGTGTGTCTGTGCGTGTTCTTGCCAACAGGATGTATTCATTCAAACGTATTCCGCAATTTTTGTTTCCGGTACTCATCCTGAAAAGGTTGTGCATCTGCCACACAATGCCATTGCCAGTTAAAAAGTACGAAACGAAAAACAACGAAAGAGAAGGGGGAAGAATAAATTCGAGTATTTTTGAATATGATTGATGATACCACAGCAAAGTCCAAGTGTTTTATGCACACATTCTAACATTTTTGTAGCACGGACACGATACGAATAGAAATAACAAAAATTAGCAGCAAATGGTTTTAACGAACACGTTTTACAGTATTGCAATTTTTAATATAATTTTGTGTAATAAATTGCAGGGTGTTGATATTAAATGCTTTGTGTGAAACATGAAGTATCGTACAGAAATTAAAAGTTCAAAACTACCAAATATCGTGTCGTGGTGGTATTTATTATTAATTTATCGAGATTAAAAGTTATTGATTTTATATATTTTCTGAATATTCTAAATAAAGGAAAATCGAATCAAAGGTGGCATGGGGTGACTTTCGGACTCAACATTTATGCAGAAGAATTTCCCGACCCTGGGGAAAATTTCATGGCAATTCCATATGGTATAAGCATCTGGCTTAATAATAACAACAAACGAAACAAGTGAAAAGCGGTAAGTTCGGCAGGGCCGAACTTTGGATACCCTCCACCATAGTTATACAGAATGATACATGCAATGAAAATATAGGGAACATAGCAAAAAGTGGCATATATAGTCCATTATGTACACCAAATACAAACTTCAGTAATTTTTAATGGGGATTTTTCCTAAAATCTGTAAGATCCAAAAAGTGGACTGATACTGATAACGCATGGTAGAGTATAAAATCCTTAAACTACTGTAATTTAGATTACAAAGTTATATGAGGGTATGGCTAAAGGGGGAACAATATTGATTACATAGTGTAGGAAATAGTAAATATTTGGGGATTATGACCGGTATATGCCAATTGTCAACCCAATATTTTAATTGTTTATCTCAATTCTTTCCTTCAAGAGGTAATCACTATATTGAGGAGATTCCTAAATGTCTGGCGATATATTTCATTAGCATCATGTTTGAGTTTTCTTTTATCCCAATATCGTTAGAAGGAGGAATGCTTACAACAGATGGCTAAATAGTCTTTGTAGGGTAAAAATTGACTATTCCCCGTAACGACTACCCAACCGCAACACACGGAATGAATCAGATAACTATTTTAATATAAAAAATGGGTTTATATGGGAACTACCCCTAAAAAGGGGTGAATATTAATAATTTTTGGTGGGGAGATTTGCAAGAACATCAAAATATCGAAAATTTGGGTTACCCTTATATGGGGGCTACCCGAAAAAATGTACCTATATTTATAATTTTTTGTGGAGAGATTTTCTACCCAATAATAACTCAAATTACTAAATTACAGCCAATTCGGTGAAAAAATTCGGTCAAAACCCCCCAAAACCTGGAAATTGGGTGGTACCTTTATATGGGGGCTGTCAGAAAAAGTGGACCTATATTTATAATTTTTAGTGGGGAAATTTTGTTCCCCTTAAGAACCCCATGTACCAAATTTCAGCAAATTCGGTTGAAAACCACGCTCAAGAACCCTAAAATACCGACAATTGGGGGATAACCCTATATGGGGGCTACCCGAATAAATTGACCTATATTTATAATTTTTAGTATAGAGATTTGCTACCCAATAAGAACTCAAAGTACCCAATTTCAGCGAATTCGGTCGAAAAATGCGATCAAACCCCCCAAAATACCGCAAAATTAGGGGTACCCTTATATGGGGGCTATCCCAAAATATGGACCCATATTTATAATTTCTAGTGGAGAGCTTTGCTACCCAATAAGAACTCAATGTACCAAATTTCAGCGAATTCAGTTGAAAAACGCGCTCAAGAACCTCAAAATAACGAAAAATGGGGAGTACCCTTATATGGGAGCTATGCCTAAACGTGGACCAATAAAGCCCATCATCGAACTTGACCTGCCTGCAGACAAAAGGCGAGTCTATGCAAAATTTTGGCGATCTATCTCAATTCGTTTAGACGTTAGAGTGATTACAACAGACAGACAGACGGACATGGCTATATCGTCATAGAATTTTACGCTGATCAAGAATATATATACTTTATAGGAAATGATTATTTCGATGAGTTACAAACGGAAAAACAAAATTAATATACCCTCCATGGTGGAGGGTATAAAAAGAGTTAAGCTTTGATGAACTTTCTATAGTCTCTTTCATAAGTGTACTGAATATTACAAGCATTGAAGTTTCCGGCCTCAATAAGCTACAGTACACAACAGTGAATGATGTTGACTGCATTCTTCAAGGATATTTTGAAAATTTCACTGATGATTGATTTAAAAACACTGATGATGGTACCATTAAATAAACCATATAGCCCACAAAAATCCGGCCGTAAAATTGTGTGAAGTTATATGGGGACTATGTTGAAATGTTGATCTATACAGCCATCTTTCGAGCTGCCTGTCAAAAACGGAAATTTAAATAATACAGGTTGACACTCAAATACCTAAACCTGATTGGGCCAGGACAAAACGAAATACCATACTATACTTAGGTTGGCTACGATCATGGTCGTAGCCAGAGTGAGTGACGTTTGAAAAATTTTATATGGGTTCTTCAATTAAACGAAGACCGATATGGCTTTGTTGTTAGGGTATTACAGCTTTGTGCGTTCCAAGAGTTTTTAACGCTGCGAAATTTTAGTATACCGTTCTCCATATCTCGACTAGCTGAGTCGATAAAGACATGTGTATCCATCCGTCTGTCCATTTCAATTTCTAAACACGATGCAGGCCACATTTATGGACCGATCGCAACGAAATTTTGCATGTAGGACCGGTTCCAGCAAAAGGAGACTATTATTGTTTTTGATAATGATCCGTTGATATATAGGGGAAAATTGACAAAAAAAAACTTTTCAACTTTAAATTTTTGTCTGTTTTTCTGGTCGCCCTTTATTTTTTTTCTCGTTTTCTATTCGCTCTAGACGTCACAATTATAAGCCTAACATCACAGGGCAAGGCAATGTTACCAACTAACTCGAATGTTCTTTATGATTATGAACGGTCAATATTTTCGTGTAAAATAATAAAATTTGAATCTTATGGAGTCATTTTTTAGACCGAGAAAGCATGATTCGGAAAAAGTGTGGCTGTGTAAATTTTGCGAAAGATTACCCAGGCTCGGGATATAGATTCGCAGAACCGTAGACCTCGGAGGTAGTTGTGTAGGTTATCATATATCAAATAACGAATTAGGGGGTACCGTTTATGAAGAAGCCTCGGAGCACTATCTATAAAATGTCGACTTCTATCATGATTTCAACAGACGGACATAGATCAATAATATATACTCTACGGCGTCTCAGGCGATTACTTTTAGGTTTTGGAAATGCAATCACAAATTAGGTGATACCCAGATTAACCAAATGAGAACCCTCTTAATGAGAACCCAATACAGTAGACCATGGATATAAGAACATCTTATATAAGAAAAGCACGGATATAAGAAAACGTTTTACCTATATATGAAAACAGTTTACTATATAAAATACATTCATATAAGAAAAGACCGCTTATAAGAACCAATTTCTCGATTTTTTTGGATGTTCTTATATCCCTGGTCTACTGTATTAGTGGATGCCTTTATATGAGGGCTAAATAAAAGGGGACCGAGACGGTAGGGAAATCTATACCGATTTTTTGAAAATAATTACTCACGTAGTTGTTCCGTTATATGGTGGCTCTACCTAAAACGGACCGATATCGATAAAATATGTGGGCCTTGATGATGGCGATAGTGTGTCGCCTACTGAGATGACAAAATATCAAATACTTTATGCGACTATACTTCAACATGGACCGATATAGTCCATCTTTGAACATAACCTGACTGCAGATAAAGGCAAACTATATGTAAAATTTCAGCACCCTATGTTAATTTCTTCGGAAAGTAAGGAGATTATAACAGTTGCACGGTCTAACATCGCTAGGTTGACTTAGAATTTTAGAGTCGGAAATCAATATTTAGGTGAATTACAAAAACATTCGAATATTGAGGCATCCCAGGAACATAGTATTTGTTTCTTGAGGTGAGGGTATAAGGAAGCCAATTGGTGTTAACCATGGTATACAACGATTCTTCTTTCTATGTTTTTAAAATGTATCCAATGTCCACTATTCCCTAAGAAACAGAGTAACAATTGATTCGAAGTGTTTTTCCACGATTTAATTAAATTGGATTTGACACGACTACGAAAACCCACAAGACCGTTTGTTGGTTTTTTCCGGACTCGTACGCATAGATACAGGAAAAGTTACCTGGCCGTGATGATCGCTATCGGCATTCCTTTGGGAACATATTTGAAAATATGCATATGATCACCTTCTGAGTCGACTTATGTAAATGGTGATCTACATGGAATTTGGCAGAAGGTATTGAATTAAGCATAGAAGGTATTGAATTAAATTTAGCAGCGTGTATGGAATTTAATCTAGAATGCTTTGTGTTAAGTTTGAAATCGGTTCAGATTTAAATATAAATGGTGCACATAGATTTGCACGATATTTTAATTAGCATATTAAGTCTAGAATGGCATGCGGTAAGTGTTCAGATGTAGGTATAGCTCCCACATATATTTTTGTCCGATTTTATGCAAATGGTGCAACGAGCAGCCTATATTTGTTCAATTCACATTAAATGTTGTATAGCGTATTGAATTGGTTTAGTTATAGCTTCCATATATATTTTCATCTGATTTCATCAAACAGTGCCATCGTATTTAATCATCTAAATGGATATGGCTTTCTTGGTAATATAAACTGGCCACCAAGGTCATGCTATTTGACACCATTAGACTTATTTCATAGGAATACGCGAAATATCCTGTTTTGAAGATAAGCCAGAGAATGATAACTGGCTATATACAGTAGTTCTTATATGTTACTGAATCAGTTTATCTCAAATTAATACAATAATATGTGTAAAAGTTTTTATCAAATATAATTTCCAGTAGTAAAGCCATATTTATTCATGATACATCACCGACTGTAGTGTTCACAATACAACTACAAAAACAACAATTACTTTGCGTCCACCTTTAAGTTATTGTTATTTCTCTTGTATTTTTTTTTGTTGGTCTTACTCTTCGTCGATGCACGACTACCAGATTTCACACGGTTATCGTTTGTCTAAAAATGGCAGACGGCTCTTAGAAACACCTGCAGCATTGAACCGATATGGCAGCAGCAGCAACAACAACAACAACCATAGAAGAACAATAACACAAAAAGGAGGGACACTAGAAAATGTAGAAAATATGAACATGCCCAGCCTTTCAACATTTCGTTTTTTGTTGTTCTCTTTTTTTGTTTCTTCATAGCTTCAAGATTTGTTCAATTTTTTAATGCGAATATTTGTGCAGTTGTTCACCTTACTCACCTTTTGCCACAGTAGTACTACTGCATGATGATGGTTGGTCGACGTTGCTGCTGTTGTTTTTTACTGCTATTTTTGGTTCATAACAGGAAAAAAGTGTTTCTAAAGTTAAAAAATAATATGAAATGTTTTTCTTTCTTACAAAACGTTTGTGTGTATCAACTAACACGCTTGTGTTTTTTAACGTTCATCTTCCCTTTGTGTGCGAATGGGGAAACACTGCTGTTTTTTTTTTTTTGTTATTGAACGTTTTACCACGTTGTAGACAGTGGCATCGTTTTTGATCAAGGCGTTGATTCTCTCCCGAGAGTTGATATTTCTTTTGAAGGTTGTAGGTGTGAAGGATTATATTTATTTCATGGTGATATATTGCAAATCATTTGATTTAGAATAGAATTAAAATGTACGATGTACAAAAATAGTATTCAAGTTAAATAGAAAAGAGTCGATGAATTCGTGTCAAAAAAGTTTGAAAATGGATCTGACTCTTGTTAAAAATTATTATGTTTACATAATTATATCTATTTAGACGACTACGACACTTCTTCATAATCCACATATTGCATGCATATAAGGTTTCCTGATTTGTTTTTTGTTAAAATGGAAGAGGACAATGAAAATCCAGTAAGGAATGTAGTAAAGTCGGACGTGACCGATTATATGACACTCTTCACCACTTTGGGTATATTCACCAGAAGTGTCCTAACAGACGTCTCATTTTTCAAAAAACATTCACATGAAATTGGACGAACTTTTTTATGCAATCTTTATCTATATGTGGACCGACATTTGTCCTAGTTTATAGGACACTTATATATACATATTTGGAACCGATAAGATTATTAATTTTTGAGTTATGGTGACCGCCATTTGTAAAAACACGGTTTGAGAAAAACTCATTTATAGTTCTGCCTTCGCAGAAGCTATATCTAAATCTGAACCGATTCCAACAAAACTTCTCCTACATAAATCTGGATCTAATTCAGTAGTCTGTACAAAATTTTGACTCAATCGGACCAATATTAGGAGTTTGGTGCACCATTTACATAAAATCATACGAAACCATATATAGGAGCTATATCTAAATGTGAATCGATTTCAACAAAACTTCCCATACATGAATCTGGACCTAATTCAGTACTCTGTAAATAATTTTGTCTCAATCGGACCAATATTATGTGAATGGAGTACCATACATTTACATAAAATCGGACGAAACTATATCTATATCTAAAATTGAACCGATTTCAACGAAAGTTCGCTTACATCAATCTGGACCTAATTGGGAGATTGGTGCACCATTCACATAAAATCATACGAAACTATATATGGGAGCAATACCTAAATCTGAATCGATTTCAACAAACTTCGTATACATTAGCATGGATCTAATTCAGTGCTTTTTGGAAAATTTTGTCCGATCGGACAAATATTGGGAATTTGATGTATCATTAAAAAAAAGGACGAGCTATATCTAAATCTGAACCGATTTCAACAAACCTTCGCAGGCATCAATGTGAACCTAATTCAGTACTCTGAGCAAAATTGTTTCTCAATCTGACCTATATTGGGAGTTTAGTGCACCATTTACATAAAATCGGACGTAACTATATATGGGAGCTATATCTAAATCTGAACTGATTTTCTCCAACTTCAATTTGGGCCAAATAAATGGCATTAGCCAAATTTCATCCAAGTCAGATCATGAATGCGACCTGTACGTTGTTCACACAAATACATAGACGGACGGACATGCATATATCGAAAGTGATTCTATGCACATTCACAAAAGGAACCATGGATATATCTCGATTCATTTTGCCTGTTACAAACATATGCACAAAGACATAATACCCTGTACCATAGTGTGGTGAAAAACGTTTATTAACGCAGCTTAAGAGTAGTGTGGAAAGAGATCACGCATTAGGAGATTAAGAAGAAATCCACCACTCTGGGCCGAGCTTAAGAAGTAAACCCTGCATATGGGCGAAGCCACGTCTAATGGCGATGCTTAAATTGTTTTGAAAAAAAAATTGTTCTATAGAAAAAATGTTGCTATGAACCTTGTCGGCTTTCGCAGAATTTCTTCTATAGAAAAAAGTAGAATAGAGAGGCCTGAAAACTTGTTTAGTAGGAAAAGTGTACCCTGGCGAATGATTTCCTACGAAGAGTGTGGCCTCAATTGATTGAAGAATTTTTATATAGAAAACTGCATCACCAATATCCACGGGATTTTTTATACCCTCCGCCATAAGTTGGAGTGTATATTAAATTTATCATTCCGTTCGGAACACCTCCAAATATTCACCGGAGACCCCACGTTTTTGAACCGAATTGTCGTAAATTGGTATTTTGGGTTTTCATTACATAGAAAAGCTACCTACCAAAAATTATTTATATCGGTCCACTTTTGAGAATATTCCCCATATCTTCATACAAAGGATTTAGCATGGGACCGACATTTATGAAGGTCCCGAACGATTTTAAATGTTCAGTTTATGGTGAAAGTTCGGTCTGGCCAAATTTAAGGACGATTTTACTTGTCTTTATGATTGTCTTCTCAATACCTAGAGGATATTTTTCAATAGAAAAATGTGTCATTGATGCCCTAGTATTTTTTTCTACAGAGACAAAGTATGTAATTCTTCTTAAGAAACATCTCGTATTCAATTCTGAGGGACTTGCTTAATAGTGGAATATTTATAAAATCTCTAATGGTATATGCGTATATTACATTTACGTAATCGATTTAGAAGTCGGATTTGACCTGAAAATTTAAGTTGGAGCCGTAATATGCCCAAAAAGCAGCCCTAGCCTAGTTAATTTGTAATTCTCCTAAGCCCACTGTCACAATTAATTGACGGTAGAAATACATAAGTATTGGTAGTGGTGGGGGCAAAAAAGTTAGTTGACTATTATT